>NW_026732766.1:82500-380000 GCF_028476545.2 Physella acuta
TCATCATATTCACATGTTCAAATATTACACTCTTTGCTGTAGCTACCATAACAAGCGCATCTTAGATGTTAGATCTTGGATGTTAGATATGTCTTTTATTTCGTTGACGGTGTCCTCAATTCAAGCAACTATCTATTAACATTAATTAAATGTAACGATTTTTAAAGTGGAAATCAACATTTTTATTTCTCACTTATCACAAACCAAACCCATCACAGCAAATAGTGGCAACGTATATTAAATACTAAAAAACATATGTGTAGTGTCCCATGAACAAAATTCTCCCCTATCAAGCGCTGCAAAAGATATAATGCTGTAATGCGAGGCTGCTATGACAAAACCAAAAACCAAACATATACAAATTTTAAGAGAAATAAAATTTTGAAGCTTAAACATAATGCATAGTTTATAAGCTATAAAATTGTAATAAATGGCTATAAAATAAAATGGCGACTTGTGTTCTTCTCTGTGTTAAAATATTATTTAATATACGTTTGTAAATGATCTCTTTAATAACAGTATAATTATTGTTGCAGTTGAACTGTCCTCTACTTCTTCTTCTAACATCTAAGTAACAACAAAAAGTAGAGCAAAACTAATTGTACAAATGCGCAATAAAAGTCAATTATCATGTTCCTACTCAGACACTACACGTGATAAACATAAAAGCTGTAACTAAAATCTGTATCAAAGACTTTATAATAACAATGTGAGACAAATTAAATTAATTAATGATTAGAGTTTAATATAAATCTTTGTTACATAGCAGTAGGGTGTAATAGAGATCAATGTTAAAATGCAGTGTAGTGTGATAAAGATCATGGTTATACTATAGAAGACCTGCTTTAGTGTGATATTAAAATACAAAACACACAACATTGAATATATATATATATATATATATATATATATATATATATATATATATATACATATATATATATACACAACAGATATACATAACAATGTTTACATTACGACACAGACATACACATGCATTTAAATCTCTAATACCTTTTGTTAAAGAATTTAAAAAAAAAGAAATAATTATTTTTCCCGAACTAAATTTTGAGTTATCCTGTAACGTAAAGCCATGACTTAAAACAAAACTACAAAACACATTGGCAGAGCGAACTGTCTACTTTATTTGTGGGAACTTTAAAACAAACAAAAGTCGACAATATCTGTTTAGGTTCGGTAACCATGCCACCTGAGTGATTAGCAGCCAAACATTTTCCTCACTTAACTACTAAAAATGTGAAATTGACTTTAGAAGAACAGTAAATAGAGTAACATAGTGATTGAGTTTAGGTTCTTCAATGAAGAAAACATAATTTGCCAATCTTGTCCGTATGTCTGTGTGTATGTCTCTGTGTGTGTGTCTGTGTGTGTGTCTGTAAACACGATAACTTGAGAACCGTTACAGCTAGGTGATAACATTTCATATATAAGTATTTTATCAAAATTGTAGATCAATATCAACTTTTGAGCAATTTCCGATAACCGGAAGTGGTACTTTTTTTATTTTGAATTTTTCAATAACGCTAATTAGACTGACCAAGTTTGTACGACTTTTTCTCAGCATTAGCTTACAGCTGGGCAGTTACACTTGAAAAACTAGATTAAAATAAATTGAATCAACTTTCAGTAAATGGCTGATGAGTTTTACGCCTCAGTGACCAGGTGTCAACCTATTTACTGTCGGTGAGAATAATTGTGGTAGACGTAGACTTAAGTGTCAGACCCCATGTGACACTATCCTACCTCACCAGTTGGAATAAATAAAAATCATTGAAAGATTCACTCCAAATAACAGAACATTGAGTTTGTGTAACAATAATCTCGTCCAAGTTTGGCGAAATCAAAATTTTGGTAAATTCGTCGTTTGCATTTTGTATTTATAATCTACGTCTCTGGTTGTGGTTTATAAAGACATCACAGTATCGAGTTATTTTATAATGCGAAGGGAAAGGAACTAAAGCTGTCTTGAGTAATGTTGTAATTTTCTTTATTTTTTGCCTATGCTGTAAGCATGCCTAATGCCATAAAAAAATTGTAGCACAGTTATGTGACTGGAACAATATACAGTCTAATTTACCGTAGGAAAAAAGCAAAATAATACTAACTGAATGATTATTTACAATAATTTAGAACAAAGATGTGTACATTTAAGTGACATTAAAAGAAAATCAAGAACACTTTTTCAGCGGTAGTCAGCACAGACGTTCTCAAGAGGAGTGATTTATGGGGTTCGTGTCTAGTTGAAAACACGATCAAATTCATACATAGTTATGTCTTTGGCACTCACAAAATCTGCATTTCCTATGTGACACACACTCTTACGGTTGCTAGTAACTGCATTAGCTGTTGTGAAATAGGAAATCATTTTTAGGGAATACAAGAAAATATTTTTAAATATTACTTTTCAACTGTTAAGATTGCAATCCGGATACAAATGACGACTGACTGATAAGTATGTCCACAGGTTCTAATGTTTGCTGTTTCTTGGTTTTAAATTTACAGTTATAATGACAGAATGTTAAACAGGACCACATCTAAAAAGACAACGTCAGCGACATGTCATTTACGCCAATCAATAATACTGAATTTTTCTTTAAATATAACAGTGTTTGTTAATGAAATACATAAACTTGTTTTAATAATACATAAAGGCAAGCAATACAGGTTTAATATTATTGTTTATTTTTGTTAATGGGCATGATATATGTTTTCGTACAATTAACATCGTATAAAACACTAGGCCAGCAATGAAAAAGATCGATGTCGCTTGTATTGAATATTTTAAAAAATCGTCATTTAATAATATGTTGCATATATTTTCAGATTAAAATCAATATTAACTCTTTAATAAATTTTAAAAAATTCAACACTTGTTGACATTACAATAAAAACTTTTTTTTGCAAGTGAAGGTTATTTTATAATATTTGGAAGCTAGACGTCAAGAATAACACAAGACAAATGTGTACATTCACAATCATCATAGGCAGTGTATGAATATAACACATCTCCAGGTTTCATACAAACATCAATTGTTGTTGATGCTTCAACACATTTTTTTTTAGTCGCAACAGCACCATGAAATAACTTCGCAACAACAGAATCGTGATAAATACCAGCTGATACAGCTCGATCTTCCGTTTGTTTTATTGTAAGACTTACTTTATACCTGCCATTAACAGGGACGGAAAATTCTCCAGTGGTTGGATTAAAATGGTTTCCTACGTTTCGTTTTACAGCATGAAATTTAAAAACACTATTGTGTTGCCTGTGACCTTGTGAGGCAATAAACCCAGGTGCAGTATGTTCATGTGTATGATTGGCTGCAAGAAATAAAATAAAAGATTGTCTCTGCTCATTACAATATTTCTTACTCTAACGATGATATATATATATATATATATATATATATATATATATATATATATATATATATATATATATATATATATATATATATATATATATATATATATATATATATATATATATATATATATATATATATAAACAAAATAAGAACATATGATACTCCTTGCTGGCCTGTTCGGGTTTTGAAAATTGTTTAATTATTAAAATAAATTATAACATCATGTCATGTGTGTAAATGCATTAGTGTGTTAATCAGTTTTTCGTCTTTGCTATGGAACCTATTACCCTTTAGTCGATCAAAAGATTATAAAAATATAAAACATCAAAACTTTGTGTAAGTAATGGTGTCTCGTGTTATGTTTATTTTTATTTTTATTTTTTTATTTATATTATTAATTTTAAACACATTTCTTTTTTATACGATGTCATTCTTTAGTTAGTACTTTATAAAAAAATAAATTAAGTAAAATATTTGCTTTTTAATTTGTTTAGTACAAATCTATTAAATGGAGCTTATGAGCACCTTATTTGACTATTTAAAAAAGGGAAATAAGTCATGGAAGTGGTTTGAACGTTTGCTTATCTTTGATACGTTTGATTGTAGGAGAAAGAGGGCTCGGCTTTTACAGTAGTTTAAAAACAATGAAAAAAAAAGAATATACAAGAGCGTGGGGTGGAGTCTATAGAATAAAGATAATTCAACCGCAGCTACGGTAATCTTTTTACAAAACAACCATCAAGTCAAAACTGCAAGAATTTTTTTTTAACTACACAAAAAATTATTATGGTCGGCCGTGGGCCCCTAAATGGCATGCCCCCCCCCCCTGCGCATTGCGGGGTCTGTCGGCACTGTAGTTCCGCCCCTGGAGGATGCCTGTTTTCAGTCCAAACAATTAAACTTCCGCCAAATGAAGAGATGATTATACATCACTCTCTTACTATGTATTTATCTTGCTCGTACTGCTGACTATGAATGGTTTGACTAATGTTGTAGGTGGGTTGTTTTCACTTTTAAAGGGTTATACTAACTTTTTTCTATTCGTTTTACAATTTAACTTTACTACACATGTTTTCCACAATAACTTTCATCACATCAATAATATTAAATTCCTGATATACACAATGAAATAATAGATAAATATAGCAGAAATCACAGTCAAATAATAGATAAAACTGAACAGGAACTCGACGAACTAGAAAAATAAAACGAAATGTAATCACAATTAACTAGCAGATAATATTGACAATAAACACAATCAACTAGCAGAGGAAATTAACAATAATCACAACTAACTAGCTGAGAGAATTAATTAAATATAAGCACAATCAACTAGCAGAGACAACCAAATATAAATACATTTGCTAGCATATCATAAGCAGGGCTTTTTTCAGTTAGTTTAAGGGGAACGGCAGGTGTGGAGATGGAAGGTGGCACAATGGGACAGTGAAGTAGAGTTTAGGTATTATATTAAGATGGTATTGTTTCTACTATATGTTAAAGTCAGCAGTTTACCAAATAAATATTACCTAATCATTTTTTTATAATCTTGTGACAACTTTAAAGCATCTATTTCCAGAGTTTCAATCTAAGAACGGAACAATTGTTACTGTATATATCAATTTTTAAATAACAAAAAACATTACAACTGAAAAAAGTGTTTCTTTCGGATAATGTTCTCTTGGAAAAGGGGAGGTGTTTTTAAATCATTTCATTGCTAATAGATTAAAAAAGGAATTGAGCTAAGAAAAGAAGCAGACAGAAGGGAAGTGGAAAAAATATACATCTTATCAAGTCACCTGCAGCTGTCCTCAAACAGAGAAAACAGATGGTGGAAGTGGTCATGGAATGGGGTGTGGAGGTGATGGAGTCAAATTAAAGACACTAGTTGAGACTCTGACTAAAATTACAAGAACACTGGAACATCAACTGCTTACAATTTGTTCGGCAACACCAGTGATCGCCGGAACACTTGGGATTGAAATAAAACGCCTTCAATTAAAAAAAAAACAAAAAGAAAAAAAACACAAAAACAAACAAACCAAAAACAATAAAAATTTAGCAAACTACATATTGCACAAATGCACTATTAAAGACAATGAGTATCCTTATACATCACACACGATAGACAAGGACGCTGCAAGTAAAAAATGTATCAATGTCTTTATAATTAAGTGAGACAAATGAAATTTATTATTGATTAGACTTTAATATAACTCTTTGTTAATTAAATAGCAGTAGGGTGTTATAACATATAAGAAAAATACGCGTAGATTCAGCAGCAATGTAAAGGTTTCACTTTCATTCCTTTTTCATGTTTAGGCAATACATGACGTGTTATACAGAAGATGAATTATAATATAGCTCTTTAAAAACATTTAGCAAACATATAATATAGTTTGTTTTACTGTTAGTATATAATTTAATAACAAAAATATCAAATAGTAAACACTTAAAGATTCTAAATTTTAATTCCACAAAGTGAATTGAACAATGCAGAGAAATTGGATTTTCCCGTTATTATTTTTCAGTGTTAATAGGAAAAGAAGATAAGCCATTTTGCTTCACGTCTGTAAAACAAAATCAAAATAATTTTAAGGTATTACTGATTTAAATCTAAGTAGAATTTAGAACTTTAATGTAAGTTCGCATGTAGTTTACAAAACGAAAATTAAAAAAATGTCTAAATAATATAAATGTAGATCTAGTTTCAAAATAAACTGTAGCCATTTTAAAAGTTATGCAATAATATAGATCAATGCATAATATTAATAAACTAGAATTACTTTATTAGTCAAAAGTTATTTTCCAATTTAGTTTAGTTTTTAATTTTATCATTTAAAATATAAGTCTAACATGTAATATTTCAAAATCTGTTAAAGAAAGCATCTGACTAAGAAATTAAATTGACTAAAATGTATCATCAAAGTAAAATAAAATATGTCTTGTGTAGATGTATCAACACTTAAAGAAACATTTGACTGGTCAACTTGAACTATTGGATGAGTCAAATGTTTATCTACAGAGTAGCATCAGTGATTTTGTACAGCAGGTAAATTGTAATGTTTTTATTTGCGTTGGTGTGCCTTTTAGTGACATGCTTCACTTGGTATTTAAAATAATATGCTCTAAAATAGTTTTTGTTAAAGGGTGTTTTTTCTTACAGAATATGTAGATAAATCTAATGGGATGAAGTAGGTGTTTCAAATAAAATAAATATGATCAGCACATGATCATTCAGTGTTTTACATAATACATGTCTTTATCCACTGGTTATGTAGATGAATCTAAGGAATATGTTATACACAATATACTATATGCAAAAAGTGTATATGACACGTAGAAGATTTTATTTAATACTTTATAACATAAAGTAAAAATTAGATTGTACATAAATAATAATATTATCCCATTAGATTTATCTACATATTCTGTAAGAAAAAACACCCTTTAACAAAAACTTTTAAAACAATGTTATCATGTAAGACTGTTATTTGCATTGTTCAATCAATCACTTTAATTAGGGGTCGAGTCGGTAAAGCTCATTGTTGTTAAACGAAAAAGTCTCAAGTTTGAACCCTCAGGCAGATGAGACTTGTTAGCTGGGAACAGCCACTCTTCTACAAGAGAAAACTCCAAAATCAAACAACTGCTTGCTTGTAGTTTGTTCTTGGTTAGACAAAGGCTATGGGAGCAAATCCAAAAAGAGTCAATGACCTCAATGGTGCATAACCAGTTGACAAGAATAATTAATTGTGTTGGAGGGCATCCCTTCCAACACTAAAATTTAGAACGAAGAAGAAGAATAACTTTAATACACTTTTCTCACTTTTCTTACATGTCAAGATTAAGATCAGAGCCAATGGATGTTTAGGCAACATTCAGGACTCCAATAAAGATGTGAAAGATGCTATTGCTATGGTAAAAACAGCACAAAGTACTTTGCATGAACTCACAGATGTTTTTACAGGTCTGATAATTAAATTCTAAAAATTATTTTGATATTAGGCATATTGTTGAATTACACTGTTAATTATGTTCAACAATTTTTACTTTAAAAAACTTGGCGTTTAAGTTTAATTTATTATTAAATAAAGTTAGTGTTAAGGATGTATAAAAGAACCATATTATAAATAAAACTTGCCACTGTACATACAAATGACAATTCTCTGGCCAGACCTTGATTTATATTAATGTTAACTGCTGTGCATCATGTTTATATCTTGTTGACAGAATCCACAAAGCTCTACCCTCCCACTGTGATAACAGGAGAAAAGACAACACCAGAAAGTTTGCAACCAACAGATAGTGGATTAATTTCTAAAGACTTATTATCTGGTACATTTACTTATACTCCCTAAATTGTCAATCACTGATCAACACAACAAAAGACAATGAAAAGAAAAGTGTAAACACAATCAATAATTATAAGCAGTATAATTAAAACAAAAGTAAAAATGATTCATCAAAATACATAGCACTCCAGTAGTAATGTAAGAGAATACATGAATTTTAACATTACATGAATAAAATAAAAAGTATCCAGCATGATTTCTTTTACTTAAATATTTAATGAACTATACATTTCTTGTCTACATATTATTTATATTAACAATAGTTTTAGATGTGTAGTAAAGTCATATTTTTGTTCAGCCATTTAGCCTACCTGTTACCACATATTACTATTTTATCTAACAGTTGAATACAATTCAGAAACATCAAAAAGACTAAAGGATATTGAAACATTTTTATCAACCCTTCAAGACACAAAACAAAAAGCTGAAGATGACATATCAGAAATAAAACAGTGGAGAGACAACTTTGTAACAGAACACAGTGATGTGGGGAGAAAAATTGAAAAGTTGTCCAAGAAACAAAAAGAGAATTTTAAAAACTTAAGAAAACAAATAATAGAACAAGATAATAAAATGGAAAAGCTGAATCAACAAATTGACAGTTTAAAAACAAAAGAATCAGACACAGACAAAACACTGGAGAAACTGTCTCTAGATATGAAAGAATATGAAAACAACCTGCACACATTAAATAAAGAGATGAGAGTTTACACAGATAAAACAGATCATGTAACACAAGAAATTAAAAGACATTCTGATTTGATATCTGCTATACAAGAAGATACAACAACCACAGTTAAAACATTATTATCTAAGGTACCTTTTAAAGTACTAATTAGATAAGTTCGTTAAGACAGAGTTTTATTAGTAGATATCTTGACATTCATTTTTATTGTCTAAAGGTCTATATATAATCTCTTATGTAACTTTTAGAAAATCAATCAAATGTTTTTAATTTATACATTTATTTGTGGTATAACAGTCTGCCGATGGTTTTATGCTACTTTAAAAACTTCTTCAATATAGAATTATGTGTTGATTGGTTGTTCTCGTTTTCTGGTCTCTTTTTTCGTATGTATGTCTCCACCATATGTCCATCAAATTAAGGGTCTGTCTTGTAGTCATTTACCATTATTTTGGTTTTAAACTACGATAACCACTATTGAGTTGTTCTCTAAATTACCCGACCCCAGAGGCGTAGCGACCCTTCCCGGCGCCCGGTGACAAACTTTCAATCTTGCGCCCCCATCGATTTGCACCCCCCCTTCAAACTTTTGATTTTCACCCCCCAAACTATTTATAATACTAAAAAGCAGCTAAAATGACATTTTAATTAGTTTTTACAACCCATTTTGGCGCCCCCTAAGGTCGGCGCCCGGGAACATATGTACCCCCTGCCCCCCCCCCCCATCGCTACGCCCCTGCCCGACCCTTATTTTATTATTTATATAATTTCTTCCAACATTGTTCGGTCTAATATGTTTTATTTTTGCAATCATATGTATAGTCGTTTATTAAGCACTGACTTTTATATTTTTTCTCTTCAGCATGCTGTGATTTGCAAACTTGTACAAAGAAGATTGATGCCCATTGACAAAATTATTGAAGCATATAATCAAAGCTGTGCCACTATGTACGAGAAAAGAATGAAGGTAAAGTTTATAGCTTTACGTTCATGTAGTACAGTAAAATACTTGCCTATTTAACATAATTTTGTATTTTTATATCATCAGTACAAATCTTTTATCTATATTCAATCCTAAAACTAACAGTGAATAGAATACGTAATCATAAAGAAATGTTTAATCTTATTGACAGACCAAGATGTAAATTGTATTTAATGCATTTTCTGTTATAAAGTGTTTTACCAGATATTCAAAATATGAAAAGTTATATTATCATCTACGTCTCAACGAGATTGATTACTTAGTTTGTTCAAGACAATGTACTCAACAAATCAATTTACACCTGATACATAAAACATTTTTAGTAACAAATAAAAATGCGATGTAGAAATTTTATTTTACGTGTATATCAATTCTCAAAGTATCTGTGTTTATGGTAATGAAGTGTATCTAATAATTATTTGATACGGTGAAATCTGTTTTCTTGGTAGTGGTGTGCATAGTTTATCAGTCATGTGTTTTAGTAACTAATGTTCTGTCCTTAGATTGAAACTCTGGAAAATTGTGTTTTAAAGTTGACACAGTATTTACAATCAATCGGTAGGTAATTTCTTTTAATACATTTATATTGACATTAATTAAAGTGCTTTGCCACGTGTGATTTTTTATGTAGAAGTATGTTATTGTCATATTACACCTAAGATGTAGTCTAATTGTTATTTTTGGATCGACTATTTATATTGGCCTATATTATATCAGTAATGTTATGGACGTTAAACGGGAAGACATTTTTGGGTACTTAAAAACGGGAAACAACCCACTAATAAGCATTGTCAAACCAATATTAGTCTATGGTCATAAAAATAAATAGAGATAATAGCGTAGTTTCAAGCTGAACCGTCAAAATAAATATGAGACTTTTCCATAATAGACAACTGGTCTATAATGTGCAGGGTTTGATGTCTTGTGTGGTGTATGCGCATTCAACAGACATGTGTAGTTTATAAATGTTAATCTACCAGTTTGAGTATAAAATACACGTTTCTCATACATACATAAAAGAAAATAGCACAAAATAATACGTTTGTTTGATTTTAATACATGAATCAAGTGATTCTTTATTATAATTGGAATCGTTTGCGAACCTTGTTTAGATTAGGCTGAAACAATTTTGTATTTTATTTATTGCAGCTAATCATCATATAAAGCATTCTACACTGGGGTTTATTGCTTCAAAAGGTTGCTGGGACTGGAAATGGTATAACAATCATAGATCTATAACATTTAAAAGTGTAGAACGTAACGTAGGAAACCATTTTGATCCAAACACTGGAGTGTTTACCGCCCCTGTTGATGGGCTGTATATAGCACTTTTTTCAATAAAACAAACAGGAGATCATGCTGTATCAGCTGGTGTTAGGCACAGCTCTGGTGGTTTCACGTCGTGTATAAGTGATATTTTCACTAAAGATAAATCTGTTGAATCTTCAAGTGCTTTTGTGATTCAGCTTAAACCTAGAGATGAATTATTTTCTTTTTCTGGAAATGTTGATTGTGAATGTACAAATTTTTCTTGCGCGCCACTTTTCGTCTAATTGAAATTTAAAAATAAAAGTTCGGTAACGACAAATTAGTTAAGACCTGCAAATGTATATATTTTCTTTGCTATCGTAGCCTAAAACGCTATTTTTTATGCCTTCTGTTGGACTCTATTGCTGGTTACATAACATTTGAAATTTTGAAATTTGTAAAACAAATGAATAATCAGGAGAAAATAAACCGGGAGTTATTTCCCCTAAACTTCCACGAATATTCTTATATAACACTAAGGGGGATGGCAACTCGGGATACATACATTATTGGTAATCCATTTTTAATTACTTAAACTTTTCAAAATAGTATAGAAGCGCATAGAAAAAAGAATTGCGCGCCACGTGAACGCAAAAAAAAATGTGTATAATAGTCGGAATATTATTAGTACTTTATAAGTTCACATTCGATTTTTGAGAAATAGAAAAAAGTACTTTCGGTCAACGGAAATTACTCAAAAGTGAAATTTCATCTATCTATATATATAATTCTCTTCTTGGAGACGCTAGAAAACAAGCTGTAAGCGCGCTCCCTAACACCCCACCCCTACATGTTCTGGTGAGCTTTGGTTCAAGCTAAATGTTTACAGTCGTAGAGCCGGGTTTAGTGACGACTATTAAGGGCAGATAATTTAGTTTGAAAGATTTTAAACTTAGAGGAGGCTGCTTTCACGGAGGGGGGGGGGGGGGGTGTAGGGTAGGGTAGGTGTTGGGGGAAAGGAGGGTGGGGGTAGTATTGTCCTTAACGACCTACTGAGTGTGTTTTAAAGCAAATATTTCCAATGGCAGCATTGGTACTGTCGAATTCACAAATTATGAATTACTGAAAAGTAGAAAATAAAACAACTAAATAGCGGCGTATGATATGCCGCGGGTTGGCTCGTCTGAAATAGTACTTAAGTTATAGGCTTTTGAATAATTGAAAGTAGAAAAAGTTCCACTTCCGGTTATTGGGAATCGCTGAATGGTTGTTAAAGATCAACAAATTCAATAGAATATTTATATATGAAATTGCATCAACCTAACTGTAACGGTACTCAAGTTATCATGTTCACACACACACACACACACACACACACACAGACACACAGACACACACATACACATTGCACGATTACAATACTTTCTCTATTATTCGTATACAAGATGGTAAAAGTGTCATGTTATTTATTTATATTTCAAAAACATTTTGTGTTTTACCTTTTTTTACTTTCTCGTATATACGAAGTATAGAGAAAGTCTTGTAATCGTGCAAAAAAAAAAATCGAGATTTTTGCAAATCTCGACGTTTTGCATCTCACTGATACGGAAAAACATAATTTTGCAATCTTGTCCGTATGTCTGTGTGTCTGTGTGTGTGTGTGTGTGTGTGTGCCCGTGTGTAAACACGATAACTTGAGTACCGTTACAGCTAGGTTGATGAAATTTCATATATAAGTATTTAATCAAAATCGTAGATCCGTATCAACTTTTGAGCGATTTCCGATAACCGGAAGTGGTACTTTTCCTACTTTGAATTTTTCAAAAGCCTATAACTTGAGTACTATTTCAGATAGATAAATGAAATTTCATACGTAAGTAAAAGATCTAATTCTCTACCTTCTGTTAAATTTTGAGTCATTTCCGTTGACTGGAAGTAGTACTTTACGCTACTTCCGATTTCTCAAAAAACTAATGTAAATTTTAAAAGTAATAATAATATTGCGCACTATTATGCGCTTTTTTATTTCGCGTTCACTTGGTGTGCAATTAATTTGTCTACGAGATTTTATTCTATTTTTAAAACTTTAAGTATTTAAAATGGATTAAAAATCATGTCTATAGCCCGAGTTCCCATCCCCTGTTATTTTATATAAGAATATTCGAGAAAGTTTAGGGGAGATCACTCCCGGTTTATTTTGAATAATATTATGTGTTATTGATAGGAGTATCGGGCAAGTCATTGACATTGTCTTGAATATTCAACTCTAATGGACTAGTCCCAGTAACACATAACTTTTTTGTGGTTTTAAACGTATATAGTAAACAAAAGATAAGAGTATACACGAACCATAATTTTTTTGTAGTATTTATTATTATTCTGAGCATGTGGGCACAGAAATGTAAAGATGCGTGATTGATCTTAATTCAAACTAATTACCAATTAAATTAAAAGATGTTTATATTGTTGTTTTCGTAGTTTTCATTACATTTTCTGAGGTTAGATACGCTTAACTATTATATATACCAGTGAGATAAACTATCTGTACATTTTCTTATAGATTACTTTAATGCGTAAATGGTAATTGATGTGAAGAATAAATGATAACTGATAATAATCAGATAAGCTTAAAATAAAGAAAATAATAATCTGTAGTCAGACACGGGGTCCTTCTGTATACAATTTCATTTTGCATTTCATACATAATTTTGACAAAATAAAATCCTTGGGGATTTTATAATGACATAAAAACTCTATAGTATATCTTTCTGTTATAAGTTACATTTATTTTAAAAATTTTTTTCATGTTTAACTCTCTGTTTTATAAACAAAACTATCTAGGTATCTTCATAATGGTTTTAAATTATTCAGTAAATGTGAGAAAATGTATCCTTGAGTATCCTTATTATTTGTTTTTGAGGTGTATCAAAACTGAGTGAAAGTGGAGACTGTGGACACTTGTTGGATTTTTTAAAAGCCACTAAGGGTGCTGTGTTTCAGGATAAAACCATTAGATACATTGCTTCGCCATTCAATTATTAGATTCGTGTCCATTTTAACTATATTGTTTAATAAATTTTTAAAGTGTAACTTTTTTCAAAACTTTTTACGACACCGCAAAAATAGTTCTCATTCATTTATAACTATGTAGTTTTATACTAACTAGCTTAAGGAAGATGTGTCATCAATCTTTGAACGGAAAACAAGAATATACACTTGTGTGTGTGCATGGTGGGCTGTGGGTGGTATGGTCTGGAAACTTCGTAGAGTTCAGTGACTGTCTCTTATACATTTGTTTATTTTAATGTAACATTTTACATACTTTCACTTTTGTTTTAATTAAGTATATTTTCTTTTCTTTAAAAATTAAAAGCTTACTTTTGGAAAATATTAGTTAAAAGTGATCACTTTTTTATAAGCCTGTGTATGGTTTTAACTTTTGTATCACACCTACGACAAACATTTTAAAATAATGTATTTAAATGGTAATGCTATTTATGTGTCAACTACATTATGTAAAGATACATTTTGTTGATGATTTGGATTTAATTGCCAAAACATTATAAACTAAAACATACAATTAATGTTATTAAACGTTATAACTAAGTGGCTGTAAATAATCCTTTGTTTTAGTTTAACAAAATATACTACTTACTTAGTCCTCTTTGCTCCTTATGGAGCATAGGGCCTCCACCATTTCCTTCCATTTCTTCATATCCTCGGCTATTAATTTTGACATCTCCCAAGACATCCCTATTGGCTTCAGTTCTTCAAGAAGACTCCGCCTCCAGGTCTGTCTTGGGCGCCCTCTCTTCCGCTTTCCCTGGGGGTTCCACTCAAGCGCTGGGCGTGTAACATTTGTGTGAGCCTTTCGCAGTGTGTGACCCACCCAGCGCCACTTAACAAAATATACTACAGACAATGAAAAAATACCTTATATTTTTTAATAATGTATTATTTATATCCCATACAGTATATGTGTTCACTGTTTTGAAGTTTAAATTCCCCCTCCCCTTTCCCGAAAGAAAATTGTCAGAAGAAAAAATGAATAGTCATTTCTGTTTTTTGTTATTCAAAATTAATAGTAAATCTAAAATTGTTCTTTTCTAGGAAAAGATGTTTTAAAGTTGTCACTGAACTTTCAAGCAATTAATAGGCAATTTATATGTGTGAAATAATTGATTGTAAAATGTAGCAGAAATTATACAAAACAAAAAGTCGACTTTACTTGCCCCATGGGCTGTCAAATTCGAAAGAGAACCTTATTTTGTTTTTTAATTGTACATAACAAACTCTAGTTTTTGTCACCTTCCTTCTCCAACCAACCCATTAAAAGAACGTAAATAAGCCCTGCTTTCTCTCAGCTAGTTGATTGTTATTTGTTATTAAATATTTCCACTTATTAGTTCATCGTGTTTCTGTTTATTTGTATCTATTCATTTACTGATATTTTTGCAGAATTTTCTCTATTATTTGATTGTGTATATCAGGGAAAAAATAACATAGGTGTGATGACATGTTGCTAAGTGAAAATGGTAAACAAACCCTACTACATACTATTGTCAAACCAAATTTTGCCAGTAGTATGAACACAATAAAAAAATGTAATTTTCTATTATGGGCTGACTACAGTACTCTGTTATAGTATGACGTATAATAGTCGCTTGATATAGTAATACCTAGTGTTAGAGTAATATATTTTATAATGAAAAGAGACTATTGTGTATTATATTTCTTGCAGCCAATTACCAAAAGGAAATTTCTACACTTTGGTTTATTGCCTCACAAGGTCACCATCTCTGGTACCCATATGACCCATCTAACAAGACTAATTACAAAGTTTTTACATTTAAGTCTGTAGAACGTAACGTAGGAAACCATTTTGATCCAAACACTGGAGAGTTTACCGCCCCTGTTGATGGCCTGTATAGAGCAAGTCTTACAATAAGACAAACCGGAATACTTGGTCTATATGCTTCGTTACTTCTCAAATCTGGTGGTGAAGTGTCAACGCCCGGTATTATTGAGACTAGAGTACGTTATCGTGATTATTTAACAACAATTGAGGTTTGTATGAAACCTGGAGATGTGTTATCTTCAATATCTTCCTCTACGCATTGGGAATGTAAACATTTTACTTGTGCTCTTCTTGTTGTCTAACTTCCATACATTACAACACAATCTTCATTCCAAGCAGAAATCTTATTATTATTGTAATGTTAACAAGTGTTACATTTTTTATTTATTAATATTGACTAAATTTGGAACTTATATGCAATATATAAGTTAATGAGGATCTTTAAAAAAAAATATTTGATACAAACGAAGGTGAAATGTTTATAATGTTAATATAAGGAAACCATATAACATGCCCATAAACAAAATAAACAGTAATATTAATCCAACATAGTTTGCTTTTATTTTTTATTTTAAAAACCAGCTTATCTACTTTTGATTGGCGTATATGACAAATCACTGACGTTGTCTTTTAATAAATATGGTCCTGTTTAACATTATCTCATTAAAAATGTAAATTTAGAACCAACAATAGCCATGAGTGTATATATTCAACAATAAGTCGTCATTTTTATTCGGATTTAAATATAAACAGTTGAAAATCAACATACTCGTATTTCGCCACAGTATGGGAACTCTGCGGTGTACTTTTTGGAGGATGGAAAATGTAAGTATGACAAAAAAGAAAAAACGATTATTGGAAATTCTCGTGAAAGTAAATATGAATTTCACAAAACTAGATATCAAAATGAATTAAATGTAATAGGTAAAAGAAGGGGAAATTAAAAAAAAAACAGCATTGCAACCCGCACGACATTAACAACGACAAGCCAAACCCGACACCACCCGTCCCACACTCCAACTTTTGCCCTTCTCCTACCAACACATCACATTACATAGCCTAACATAGCCTAATCCAAACCTCACCCCACTAACCCTACAATATACACCCGATCACTCTTACACACGATTCACCACACATACAAAGCAAAAGACGGAATAGATTAAAAAAAAAAACCACAGCCTCGCACACCACATTATGTATAAAAAAGATTATACCCTACAACGTACATTAAAACCCACTCTACTGCCCACATCTCACACACCTTATCACACGATGCACACCTAACCACTTATCCCACACCATTCCCAATACACCACAGCCTATTCCACTACACACATAGACCAAACCCCAATCTACTTACCCCACACTCACAACAATCAACAAACCAACCATCACAGCACATGAATAGAACTCCGAACAAACCCAACATTATCCCACACCAAACCTCATTATTCTAGCCACACCACAACATATCCCAAACTTAAGCAACAAAACACCCAAATACCCCAAATCAACACACAATCATTGATCTTACACGGTATTTTGAGAAAGAAAAAGTGATTGATAGGCAACAATAAATTATGAGATTTCTATGAAAGGAATAAGAGCCACAATTGAGTTTAAAGAACCCTACATATTTTTAAAGGAGACGAAAAGTGGGTTTCAAACCTTCTATTTATTTTAACTTTTTTGTTTTTCAAAACATTAATTATCTTTTTGCATATTCCGTTATGTCTGATGTTTAATACTTAATCTTTTTTATTTTTTTTATCTGCTATCGCTTTGTCTGTGAGGATAGTTTTAACTGATATGTGCTTGAATCCAGAAATATTTCACCTTTAACTGACATGTTTTACTTGTATCTATAAAGCAGAAAAAATAGCTACGCGTACACAACTATTAATTATAATTATATAGTGAATGAATGTTAGAAATTACAGAGAAAGTTGTCAGGTGAAAATAGTAGCGAGTTATTGGTCAAGTGTGAATTAACTAGTCAAAACAATGGCTAGCCTTGACCAATCAAGGTGAGTCACGTGACTGTAGACACGAGAGGTCAGATTTAGATGAAAGTGCCAGTCAGTCGAAGAAAAGTTATTGAATAAGTCAACAATTGAGAGAATTAGAATGTAAGGAGAATAAAGCATAGCCAGTCTCGGAAGTTAGTGTAAACAAATCATCATATAAAGACTAGATCAGCAGTTAATTGGCTAAAGTGGAATTAGTTGAATGGATAGAGAAGTGGAGACATAGTAATAGAAGTCGGTGTAGTGCAGTTTATAAGAAGATGTATGTGTAGGAAACTAATAAACATAGCGGAGATAATTAAATGTATGTGGGTGTTTTGATTATACTTATAATCCAATCTCTTCATAATGTTTCGATTGTCACACGTAAAATGTGTAAGTAACCCAAGGTCTATGCTGATGTCACTATCTTATTACCTCGAGGGTAGATGCTGTTTGTTTAAATTTTTGTATGACTTCAATACTAATTATAGATCTAATGTAGTCCAACTAAGGTGCTAAGATTTCTTCACGTTCGCCACGCCCACATACGATGTCTGTTGAAAATGTGTTGTTTATGACGCGAATATTGAGTGACTAACATTTCTTTAATATGTTCTGTAAAACTGTTTGATTAGAATAAAAACAGTTTAATCTCACTTTGCAAATAGAAAAATAAAACAAAATGAAATAGTGTTTAAATTAAGTAGAAATGTAAAAATTTACAGCGGTATTTAACACACGTCCCGGTAAGAAATTAACCGCGTGTTGGATAGAAAAGGGAAGCTACCTAAAATTCTTGTTCGACGGATATATTTAATTGTTGTCTCCCTTGGACCAGTCTTCTAATGATCTCCAAGATCGAGTCCCCTGTTAAGCTGTGGTTCAAGTCTGTCTCTGTCACTCAGCTGTCTACAGTTGTTAATGAATTTGTTTAGAGAGTTTGTGCCATCTGGTTGTTGGTATGTCCCCTCTTTGACCTGCTCTGTCTTCCATTGATGTGTTGGGAGAGGGGGCGAGTGTGGTGGTGGTGGTGGACGTTAGATTTCCCCTAGACTTGTGATGCTTCTCTCGCGATTTTAATTTATAATTGATTATGTAAAAAATGTATTACGTCCACTTTTAACATCACCCAGTATAGTTTAATGTCCAGCTTTTAGGTAAATGATATTTTGTCAAGCAATATTATCTGTCGTGTTTATATTCAAGGGGGGAGTTTGGTATATATAGTCAGCCATTATTTTGTAACATTTTTGTGCTAGTCTTCCATGTTTTAGCTCAGCCCTGAACTTGACCAACATATTCGCGTAATTCTGTATGAAAAGTGACCCCCACGCTCTGTCAATGGCAATGTTATATCTTTGTAAGACACGTCTAACCGTTTGATCTTATACGTCATACTTGCCACCAGACTGTAACCTACACTTCTGCTAGTGACGTGTGCTCTCTGCAGTGTCAACAACATCCTCAGTTGGAGTGGGTGGGGGGAGGTTAGAGGACACCAAGTCCGACTATTAAAAAATATTTTTAAAAACTCGTGGAACATGTATGAATACAATAATTTTACGTTATTAATTAAAGCGTAAAAACAGACCCAAACCTTATATATATTTTTACGCTTTAATTACACACCAAATACTTTAGTTGATTTAGTTACTAAAACTAAAATAACACATTGATCCCTTAAAAAGACGCCACAATGTTCATACTTTCTTAATTTTAGAAAAGAAATTTTTTTTTGGTAGTCTTAACGTTTAGAAGGTTGCCTGTGAGCAATAATTGACGTGTTTTATCGTTAGCGTTACAGACGTATGTCCAGCTATCGCAGACCTAAAAAAAACCAATAGATCTACAATACAATACGTGGAAAGTAACTGGACGGTAACACTATTATGCCTCCATCTTGGTTACAACCCTGACGATCTGCCTGCATTATTTCCTCCATCCCGGACCTTATCTAGGATATCGCAGTCCGGCTCAACGGACATGCGTAAATTGTTAGATAAGCCACGTTCATTGCTTCTCTTTCTATACCAGAGGCGTAGCGACCCTTTCCGGCGCCCGGGGACAAACTTTTCGATTTGCCCCCCCCCCCTCAAGATTTCGATTTACACCCCCCCCCCTCAAACTTTCAATTTTCACACCCCTCAACCTTTCAATTTATTTTTCCAACCCATTTTGGCGCCCCCTAAGGTCGGCGCCCGGGGACATATGTCCCCCCCGCCCCCCCCCCCCCCCCCCGTCGCTACGCTACTGTTCTATACCAATCAAATCGATTATTTAAACCTTCATATATGTGTGAAATATCTTTAATTGATAGTATACAAATCAACTTCTATTATTTCCTTTGTTTATAATCATCCACATTGATAAAATGGCTATTTATATAGAAAAACAAATATCTCTGCTACTTCTATCCCCCATATGTGACGTCAACTATCAACTTCCGTGTTTGAGTTTCCTCCCCTCGATGGGTTGTTGTCCCTAGCTAACGGCCCTCATATGCCAGGGGTTCCGCACTTAAGACTTTTGGGTTAGCGCTACTGCTCTTTCCCATCTGACCACTCCATAACCAAAATTTGTTTGTAAACTAACTGTTGTGTGATTTAATAAAGTAATATACAGAGATAAAACTGTTGAAAATTAATTAAGTAAAACAATTCTTTTCTGATTCATATAGTTTTTACCTCATTTTTTTTCTTATTAAAATGTATCTTATAATCTTTTTAACATGTAAGCGAAATGATGTGAATATACCTAATCACACATAATAATATACTACTTTTAATTTATCAAAATACGTCATTCATTAATACGTTATATTATCTAGTCTATAACAATCTGATTATTATTTTTAAAAAATGTTACCAAAGTTGGATCAAGTTTAATTAAAGTCTTTCTGATAAAGACGAAGAAACAACATACACTGTTTACTATTAGTCGTCAAAAAGGGAACAAGAAAAATGTGTACATTCCAAATCCTTATAGCCAGTGGCTGAATATAAAACATCTCCACTTTTCATCAGAACCTCAAATGTTCTTGAAGCTTCCACAGATTGATCTTGTGTATTAACACCACCGAGCCTTGACATCTTACCACCTGATTTGTGTAAAACCCAAGCTGTTATAGCATGATCTCCAGTCTGTTTTATTGTAATACTTGCTTTATACAGGCCATGAACAGGGGCTGTAAACACTCCAGTGTTTGGATCAAAATGGTTTCCTACGTTACGTTCTACAGCACTGAATGTAAAAACTTGGTGTCTGTCATACACTTTCTCTTCGCAGCGACCCTGTGAAGCAATAAACCCCGGTGTTGAATGTTTCACTTGTTGATTGGCTGCAAGAAATAAAATACAATTAGGTATCTACACAATGCCAAATAAGCTGTACAAACAATGTACAATGAACCTAATTTCAAAACACTTGTTTGCTGTAATTAGGCCAAATTTTTACGTTAGCACTGCGACGAATCAAGCAACGCAGTCTTTAGAAATACATTTATAAATTATAAGAAAATTATATTTTCCAAGTAGATTGTTAAAGAAACAGAATGACATTTGTATATTGAACGCACGTAACCCACACAAGACACCACATCATACACGTTATGGGCCAATCATTTGTTAAGGATGTTTCGATCATTAAAAGGGTAGGCTCAGCTCTAAACAGAATACTTTTATTTTATTATTCTTGTACTATTGACTATCATTGGTTGACAATTGTTTTAAGTGGGTTGTTTCCCTTTCTAAAGTAATCAAACAAGGCTAGCAATGTACATCACTAATATTGGCCGATAGATAAAAATGTCTTGCAATAGTAACAATACGAAATTACATGTAACAATCATTATGACAATAACATAATTCTATTTAAAACAAGACCATAAGCAAATAACTTTAACTGTCTAATCTGTGAGGTAGCTAGAAAAAAGGGCCACCCCGCAGAAACATATTTCTGAGAACCCCCCCCCTTTTTTTTATATCACAATGGCTTAAAAACAAAGGGAAAGAGAATATACAAGATCAAGTAAAAAATGCAAGAAAACTAATTTTTTTTAAACTATAAAAATTGATTATGGTCGGCTGTTGGCCACCTAAATGGCGTTATTACACAAACATGCCATATAAACATATATATGTCACATTAACATATATAATAAACATTGTGATTGAGTTTCGGTAAATAAAAAACAATTTTAATTAGTATTTCATGATTATATTGTATATTTATATTGAAGAGAAACAACCTACCAATTGATTGAAAATCATTTGACAGCTTTAAAACTTCTATTTCCAGATTTGCAATCTAAAAACAGAATAACATTTACAAAATATACTAAGTGTTGCAAACTATGAACATCAAAATAAAGAGAATACGTCTCAATCCATCACACATTTTTTAAACAAGGCCAACAGCAAGACGATAAACACACGTGGCAGCACTGATATATGGGGAAACTAAAACTTACATTGTAAATTTTTTACTAAAAAATAATATATTTTATTTGATATTTAAAAATAGTTTGGTAACTTATTTATTAAAATAGTGAAATAAAAAATCAAGATACAATAAATGAGCACTTTTTAAAAATCATATGAAGTATATTATTATGCTACCCAAGTTTAATATTAAAATTGGGTTTAGCTAAAAACATTTGAGTTTATTTACCTTCTTCATTTTCCCTTCCCTAGCCTCAGAGTTTTGATTATATGTTTCAAATATTTTGTCAATTGGCATCAATCTTTGTTGTAGAAGTTTACACATCACAACATGCTAAATAGAAGAAATGTAAAAGTACATTGTTAATAAATGTATTAATAAATGGTTGATATAAATAAAACACACTAAAATATTTGCAGAAATTTTACTAACTATAAAATGATTTTTATTTGATATAAAATACAAGTAAAGAGTGACTATGGTAGTGTTTAACCAACACTATTGTAAATAACCAGCAGGCAGACCTCGACTTTGACGGACAGATGGTAGAGACATACATACAATAGTACAGAGATCAGATGTGGAAAACAAAATAAACAGATAATTTTATACTGGAGGAGGTGGTAAAGCAGACCAACGTCATTAGAGGCTGGAGAGCCACAAGGGTGTATGTGTAAACATAAAATTTAGTTTAATGTTACAAATGAGTTCTAAGTATTATATAGGTATAGACAATAAAAATACAAAGCCTATATAGCTTCTTATAAAACTTAAGCTGAATGTATTGATGTAAATATTACTTTAAAATGTACCTTAGAGAGCAATTTATCAAATGTTTTTGTTGTATCTTCCTGTATAGCAGATATCAAATCAGAATGTCTTTTAATTTCTTGTGTTATATGATCTGTTTTATCTGTGTAAACTCTCATCTCTTTATTTAGTGTGTGCAGGTTGTTTTCATATTCTTTCATATCTAGAGAAAGTTTCTCAAGTGTTTTGTCTGTGTCTGATTCTTTTGTTTTTAAACTTTCAATTTGTTTGGTCAGATCTTCTATTTTGTTATCTTGTTCTTTTAACTGTTTTCTTAAGTTTTTAAAATTCTGTTTTTGTTTCTTAGACAAATTTTCAACTGTTATCCCCAAGTCACTATGTTCTGTTACAAAGTTGTCTCTCCATTGTTTTATTTCTGATATGTCATCTTCAGTCTTTTGTTTTGAGTCTTGAAGGGATGATAAAGCTGTTTCAATATCTTTTAGTCTTGTTATTGTTTCCGTATAACCTTAAATAGTAAGGATAAAGTGTGATAACAATTATAAAAGTATATTCGGATGTTATAAAGATATATAATTTAAATGGATGTAGGAAGATCAATATGTTTGATCAGTTTTAATGTATAATGTTAAAACACTATATAAGTGGTTGCGTAAAGAAATATATGTTTAATTTATTATCAAATACTGTAAAAACATAATATATTATTTTTTTTGTTCGATTTTAATTGAATGTTTATTTGTGGTGTGGTAAATATTGATAATTACATAAAAAATTCTGACCAGACATAGACACTGTAGAAACATATTGAGCACCTTCTGGAATAAAACTTTTACTTTCTGTTGTTGTCTTGTCTCCTGTCATCACAGTGGAAGGATAATAAAGCTTGGTGGTTTCTGTCAACATAATATTATATAAATGTGATGGAAAGTAATTTCTATTGTCAAAAGTTTACTTTGTAAGCTGCAGCAGTTTTAGAGAAAAATTGAAGGCACAATAGTATGGATAAATCAAGTTTCAAATATGAAATTTTATATATATATATAGGTTTAATCTCACCCTATATATATAGCCTCCCCCTATATATAATAATATATATATATATATATATATATATACATTTATATACATATATATATATATATATATATATATATATATATATATATATATATATATATATATATATATATATATATATAAGATCGATATAAATTTATTTCACCAAATAATTAATGTATGAAGGCATTAACTACATGAATAACCATAGACATAAATATCACCATACCATTCATCATATTCACATGTTCAAATATTATACTCTGTGCTGTAGCTACCATAACAAGCGCATCTTTCACTGTCATATTGGTGTCAGTAGTGTTGTCTATATATTCCATTGCTTTTTTTGTAACCTGTAAAGTTAAGTTTATTTTATTAATATTTGAGCGGAATAATTTTTAACTTTAATATATACAAATATAAATAAATAATTCCTTAATAACATTATAAGCATGGCATTGAAATAAACTACATTGCCGGCAGTGTTCTTCTAGATTTTTTCTCTGATGGTTGAGGGGAGGGGGGGGGGGGGAGGAGCTCTTGAAATATTTTTTTTTTGGGGGGGAGGACTAAAATTATCAGGGGCGGACACTGTTAAAACTGTTAAAAGAATATATCTTTAATATAAATTCCATTTCGCTTGAGGAGCGGTAGACTTTCTTAAGTTCAAAGAACTGAATGATATATTTAAAAAAAATAAAACTTAAAACTATTATTTATCTATAAATAATATTTTATAATAGATGTTTGATTAGATTATACATTTCACTGTTAATCTTGCTTAAATAGAACAGACTATTAAAACTACATGATATGTTCATTATGCATTTGTATTTACCTGTTTTATAAAACTGCTGATGCTACTCTGTAGATCTAAGCTTGATTCATTCAATAACCCAAGCTGGTTATTTAAATGTTTCTTTAATTTGTCAGACATCTGCAAAATGTTATTAAAATTGTTACTTAGTGTCTACAAAGGTTTTAAAATCTCCACCAAGATTGAAATCTATAAAGTTGATTATATTATTAACTTAGTTTTAGCATTAGAAGTAAATTTTTGTAAGATCTATTCAATATAAAATATATAAAATATTATTGGCTAATAATAAAGTGAAACTGAAACCTTCTAAAACACTGTTCAGTAAAATTTAAATCGTAAAATATATAATATATAGTTATAGTTATTATATAGCCAACATGTACATTGTTAACAGACGTTATATTTTATGTTAAGACATAAAGTATATGTCTCTACACATCATTCTAACCTTTAAGATTATAATAATAAATATTTAAGAATCACTACAGTTAAATGTTGAGTTTAGAGTTCCTTTAAGCTGCCCACACATAATATCGGGAAAATCCAATAGTTAAAAACAACTTAAATCGAATTTTATGTTACAGCGAAATATTTTTAGAATATTAACAGAAAAGTAAAAATATGTTGTGTAACACGAAATAAATAGATGCAGGGTGAATCTTTTTATTCAATCTCTATTTTTGTATTTATTTTTAACTATTTAAATTTCAAAGGTAACAAACAAACGGGTTGTTCTCGCAATATCTATAATCTCTAAATCAGTGGTACTTAAACTTTGTGGAGGTATTGAAACCCACCAGCTTCATTATCGCATTCATATAATCCTTCTTAATAGGAAAAATATTTTATGATTAGTTTTTCAAATTCAAAGAATAGGTTTCATTAATAGTGCATGTCATATAAGCCTACATCACTGAGTTGAAAGAACCAAACGATTAAAGTCTGTTTTTCACACACATACGGAAACAGACACAACTTAAGAGTCGGTTAACAGACAGTGTTTATTTAAAGCAGTGACTTTTAATATTCATTCTTTTTAATTGTTTTACATAATATAATTATTGTATTATTTATAACAACCTTTACAAACAATTATTTAAAAATTAAGTTTGTTTATTCTTGTTGATTATGTTGCAAGTAGCAATCCATTTGAAAATAACATTTTACAGATGAAGCATCACATTTTTGATGTTGTTAGTAAATGTTCGAAATATATTACACTTTCTGTACCAAAATAATCAACTGAAAACAAAACACTATATAAGTTTTTCAATATTAACTGTGGGGAATAGTTTGAGAGCACAGAACGTGCCATATAGAAAGCACGGAAAGCGGATGGGCACAGTGTTGACCACATTAGTCATTCATGAGGTCACGTAAACAGGAGAACTCTACTTAATCTGCAACGTGGCACATCAGGTCAAATGAAACTTTACTTTTTAACAAGTAAACTTAGTATAATAACATCTAAACACGGACAAATTCTAATCAGGTACTGTGAGTAAACAAAAAACATTAATCATGACGTATCCTATAAACTAGAGACATGTCAGTGCGACTTCTTTTACTGTAACAACGTAGAAAATTTTAACGTTGTTAACTATAACGTTAACATGAGACGCAGGGAGCTACAAATGATCAGATCAATAGCATCTCACACACTGGTTTAAGGGAGACAACAGTTAAAATTATAATTATGCAGTAGTGTTGGGTAGTATTCCCTAGTATAAAATAGAATTGCACACATGAACAATTCCTCTTAAGGACTTCTGTACCACTGTAAATGTATGCCTGATTTTCTAGTGTATTTTTAATGTCACGTTGATGCGAACATCTTTGTTCTAAATAAATGTAAATAATCATTCACTCAGTTTTATTTTGTATTTTGTTTTACGGAAGATTAGACTGTTTAAAGGATCATTTGAGGTCAGGTTAGAATAGGGTAGAATAGTCTCGAACTCAGAGGAGAGTGCGTGTGTGAGTTGAGTTCACCCTACTGTGTAGTAACCCCGGTGTGTTTATGTATTGTTATCCCAATGTCGAATGTGGGTATAAAAGCGCGCGTGAACGATTGTGGTGAGTCAGCGGTTAGTTGACGAGGGCTACGCTTGAATGTAATATTTGAGACGGAATAAAAGTAGTGAACATAGTCACGAAGAGTGGTGACCAGTATGAAACAAGTAGATGCACAGACGGGATGCTGTCCTGACGTTTGCCTGATGCTGTCCTGACGTTTGCCCGATGCTGTCCTGACGTTTGCCTGATGCTGTGTCTTGACATTTGCCGGATGCTGTCCTTACTTTTTAAGCTGTTTATATTTTAATCCAGTTAAAATTGACGACTTACTTTTGCGTTGAAATATTTTGTTTCTTAGTTTTTAATTTACATTTTTGATGAGCGAATTTATACAGACAACGTCAGTATTCTAACTGTCAAATACGCTAATCAATAAAACAATGATAATTTTTTCTTTAAAGGTAACCTTATTTATTGCACAAGTAGATACATTTGTTGTTAAAATAATACATAAAGGTAAACTATTTAGGTTTAATATTACTTTTATTTTGTTTATGGGCATTTTATATGTTTTCGTTAGATTAGCAACGTATAAAATATTCGCCCTTCGGAAGAGAAAATAAGTCCGATCTCGCGTGTATCTGTATCGAATATCTAAGATAATTATAATCTATTAATGTATATATTTTAAGATTTTCGTCTGTAAGAAATTAAAGAAAAAATGGACATTAGACGTCAAGAAAAACACAATAAAAATGCGTACATTTGCAATCATCATTTTCAGTGAATGAAAAAAATATATCTCTAGCTTTCATATAAACCTCAAAAGTTGTTGAAGCTTCAAAAGATTTTGCTTTTGTCTCAACCATAACGAGCCATGTCAAAACACCACCAGATCTGTGCCATACACCAGCTGCTACAGCACGATCTCCTGTTGGTTTTATTCTAAGACTTGCTCTATACAGGCCATCAACAGGGGCGGTAAACTCTCCAGTCTTTGGATCAAAATGGTTTCCTACGTTACGTTCTACAGTCCTGAATGTAATAACATTGTCATATCTTTTCCCTTCCCAGCGACCTTGTGAAGCGATAAACCCCGGTGTTGAATGTTTCACTTTTTGATTCGCTGCAACGAATAACATTTTAAAAACAAAATGACAATTTAATTTTATTACAAGTATAGATATTGTCTTATAAATGTGGTGCCTCGATTGGCAGTATCCTTAATCGCTGCTTTAAACAGAATGTGCATGCACAATGAAATATCAAAAGTTATAATGAAATAAATATCTTTAATACTCATACAGGCTATCAAAGAAGACAATAATACATTACCAGGTCCAAATTCATTAATAAGAAGTTTAATCTAATTAGTTTAGTTTAACAAGAAATATAATCCACACAAATAATTTAATATTTTTCTGAAGGGTTTAAGAGGAGGTCACTTCTCTGTAACAGATAAAGTCAGCTAAATCAAAATGCTAACATTTTTTAATACTTTACGTTCTACTGACTTAATTTTTTTAAAATTTTACTGCATTTGTCAGGGGGGGGGGGAATTGAAATTTTCGAGGTGGGGGGAGGGGCAGTGGACTTTCTTCGGGGGCGGACAATGTTAAAAGTATATATTTTCGGGGAAGGGGGCGGTAGACTTTATTCGGCGGGGCTCCGCCCCCCCTCCCCCGAAAAGATGCCTGGAAGAAACTCTGAAAACACTCAAATCTTATTATTGTCAAATACAAATCACGAGAACATTTAAATTTTAACTTATTTAGAAATATTTTAAACATTTAGAGAACTTAAATACATACGATTGCGAGTCCTATTTACTTTTTAGATCAATGATCAGTAAGCTGATAAAATAATATGGGGAAAATCCGATTATTCTAAAATGATTGTTTCATTTTACAATAACACACGAAACAAATCTTTAGTGATGCAAACTGTTTCTTACATGGGCACTTACGTGAATAAAGTAACTTGTGATAGTTAAAATGCGGGCAGATGCCCAAGCGTGACAATTGATAAAAAAGATGTTAATAATGCTCCTATATTTTGTATTATAGAAAGATATATTAAACTCACCCGATGGTCGTATAATTTGTAGGCTACTAGAGAAAGATATATTAAACTCACCTGTTATGTTGATGCTATAGCTTGTACTGGAATCAGGGAACTTCGTAGCTTTGGGTTGGCTAACACTGAGAGTTTCTTCCAGGCATCTCTTCGGGGCAGAGCCCCACCCCCAGTCCCCTCGAAGAATGTCTACCGCCCCCTCCTCGAACGAAATAGATTGTATATTTAAAATATATACTTTTAATAGTGTACGCCCCCCTTCCCCCCCCCTCAGGAAATTTAACCACGCCACCCGAAAATGTGAAGTCTCCCCCCCCTCTGCCACACGGAGAAACATGTATGAAAGAAAGACTGCACTGAAAATGGAAATAAAATAATTTTGCCAGTCTTTGACGATGTAATTGTTACAGAAAGCGACCCCGCTGCTATATCATTTTGAATTAATTGTTCATGCTTGTCTTTTGTCCACTTTGTGATGAAGGATTGTCTTCCATTGGGTCTGACACAATGTACTAAGGTGAAGGAACAATGTAATTTAAGTTTTTAGGAAATTTTATTGATGTTTACCCTTAACGGATGAACATAGTAAACTTATTTAGTATCGAATACCCTGAAAAATGTATACGCCACTCTCAAGTTTGTTTAGTTATTTAAATAGTGATGTATTATTTATATATTTGTAGTGCACTCTTCTTTTTTATTTTTACCGCATATTTCAAAACTTATTATTACTGACGTAGTTTTTTTTACATTTAATATACAAATATAAATAACAATGTCATATCGGGGAATTCCAATATTAGGTAACTCTGATCAAACCTAAAGTGGGCGTATTCTTGAAAGTGTTAGTCTAATCATAAAACATTGTTTTTATGTATTCTATTGAATGCTTCATCAACGTATGTTAAATATTGCAAGTAGAACTATTTACTTAACATCTACTTGTGTTTCTTTCAGTATTTTTCTCCGGAGGTGGGGGCACTTGGTATTTTCGGGGAAGTGAGGGGGGTCGGTGGCGGTAGACTTACTCACTGTTACTCTCCAGACATTTTTCTCCGGGGGGGGGGGGCGGTAGACTTTTTTCGGGGGCGGGGGGGGGGGGCAACGTTAAAAGTATATATTTTCTATATAAATTTCATTTCGTTCGGGGGGGGGGGGCGGTAGACTTTCATCGCTCCCCCCTTCCCCCGAAGAGATGCCTGGAAAAAACTCTGGACTTACTTTGGGGGGGGGGGGGGAGAAACTCTGACAGCTATTACCGACGTGTTTATCTGCACCTTCCAGACAGTTAGTTAAAATATTGTATTTAATAAAAGGCTTGAAACATTGCTTTATGACTTTACCCCCCCCCTCCCCCTACGCCTCTTGATCTAGTCTACCATCATACATTGTACAAACTGCTTTTTTCGTTTGCTCATGACTAAAGTTTTATTTTTTGACTCTCTAGATGTCCCATCACTCAAAGCAACATTTGAACACACAGCTTAGTCAGCTAGAGGAATCATGTCTTCATTTACAAAATAGCTTCAGTGAATTTATTAAGATGGTAAATATGGACGTTATGTTTTTTTTTAATGACATTTATATTTTTTACTTTATTTTAATATAAAAAAATTGACATGATCTCATTATTAAAATTTACTTTAAAATGCTAATTAGCAATAAAAAAATGAAATATTTTATAGATTAAACTAAAAGCAACAGAATTTCTTGGGAATGCTACAGACACTTATTTAACAATCAAAGATATTATGCTGATGGTAACAGCAGCGCAAAGTATAATCCTAGAGCATAGGGATTTGTTAATGGGTAAGTTCTTAAAAAGCAATACTTGAAAATATTTCTCAAAAAGATAGCCCACAAATAAAAATGTGTACTTTGCTATGAAAAATAACATGAACAAAGTTTTCATGATCTACAAGTTGCGTTGCATTTAATTTTTTTAATCATCATTTTAGCATTACAAAATATAGTGATATGTAAAGTTAAGATTAATATTTAGCTTACATAATTTAACAGAATCCACCAAGATGTTTACTACCACTGAAGAAATACAAACAGGAAATAAATATTTGACACCACCTCAAGCGAAACCAATCTCTCATACACTTATGCCAGGTAAATTAATCATATTTAACTGAGTAGAAAGTTACTGATTATCTGATATGTGTCTCATTAAAACAGCATATTAATTTCACTAAATCATTAAGTTTTGAATCAAGTTTAAACTTAATGTAGAAACTTTATATCAATTAGCCTACCTCACATATAGCCTCAATGATTTAGCTTTGAATACGATCTCTATCAATGTATGTTTTCATAATAAATATCTTACATTAATTTTTTTCTTTATAACTCTTTTTCCTATAAATGCCATTGCATATATTACATTTTAACAAAATTTAACTAACAGGTGAAATTCATTTAAGTGTTATCAAAAGGCTAGAACATATTGAAGCTAGCATATCTTCTCTTCAATTCACAAAATTAAAGACAGACGATAACATATCAGAAATAAAACAATGGAGAAACAACTTTGTAACAGAACAAAATGGTTTGTGGATACAATTTGAACACTTAACAAACAAACAAAAACAAAACTTCATAGAACAGATTATTGAGCAAAATGAGAAAATAATGGAGCTGAATAATGAAACAAAAATTTTAAAAGAAACTGTATCAATGTCTAACACAATGCTAGATAAACTGTCTCTAGATTTAAAAGAATATGAAAAAAACGTACGTACTTTGAATGAAGAAATACAAGTTTACACTCCCAAATCTGACAATTTTACACTAGAAAGCACATGCTTTTTAGAACAAACTTCAACTTTACAAGTCGATAACAGCAAAAGCAAAGTAAATATAATAACCTTTAGTTTTTTTAAAATATTTATTCATTAGTTAGTTAAATAAGGAACAAATCAATGATAAATTTATCATGGTAACCTAAGTACAATGCTTGATTAAACTATGAAGTACAATAATCTGTTTTTTTTTCTAAACTTATATTTGTACATCTGCTTGATGGAAACAGTTTTAGGTGTCTGAAGAATAGTGCAAATACAAATCTAATGAATTTATAGTGTTTTCAGCCAGTTTAAAAATAGATTAAGAGCTATTTCTAGGAAAAAATTTGGTACATAATATTAATATTGAAGGTAAAATGACTCAATCAATTTTGAGTTATCAGAATTTTCATAAAGTGTTAACACTCTCTTTATGCAGGCTGTTAATGTGTAATATATGTATTGTATTGTGCAAAAAACATATCAATGATTATGGCCAATCAAAATGTATCTGTAAATTATATAAATATTTTTTTACTGTCTGAAATTGAAATATGGCATCCCATGTTTCTACTACCAGATTCAAACACTTGAAAAAGAAGTTTTAAAGTTGTCTCAGTATTTTCAGACTATTGGTAGGTCAATTAACTTTATTCTTTAAGTACTATAAACATCATAATTTTATTTAAAAAACATGTATAAATGAAATTCAACGCAATCATCATTGGTTTATACGCCAAGTTTGTTATTTTTTGTGTAGATTAAGAAATTTTACAGTTTTTAGTTTTCTAAAATGTGGTCGTTGTCTTACTTCTACAATTATTTAATTTTTACTGGGCTAATTTGGTTTATGTTTATACTGTTTAGAGCTTAAACATAAGAGCAATAGTTTTACTTGCCATAAGAACTATGCATAAAAGTATACTCATATAGTAGCTATGAGTGAGGAAGTCATTTTTTGTGTAAATTTTTTAAGTAATTCACAATGCTATTACCAATGAATCAAGTAAAAAAAGAACTAAAATTTTAAGAGACGTAGGCCTGTATAACTTTACTGTATGGATTTTAGTTAATATGATAACTATATACTTAATAAATGCCCACATTTGATCACATTTTTGTCTGTTTGTGCATATTTTAGTAAGCCTAGTTAAGTTTTACATGTGATTATACTTATAGCTTGTCTTGTCTTTGTACATGCTACAATATGTATGACATTTATTTATTATATGCAATTCTTCTATAACCGACCAATGGCATTTCTTTTTTTTTTTTAGCTAATCGAAGAGGAAAACTGTGTTCACTAGGTTTTATTGCTTCACAAGGATTTTATGAAAGAAAGTTTAACAGTGTAGAACTTAATGTAGGCAACTGTTTTAATCCAACCACTGGAGAGTTTACTGCCCCAGTTGATGGCCTGTACATAGTAACTCTTACCATAAAACCAACAGGAGATGGTGCCGCACAAGCTAATGTTTGGCACTCATCTGGTGGGGTAAGGAAAAGGCTTGGCGGTGTTGGAACAGATAAAATTAATGAAGCTTCAAGAACTTTTGTTGTTAGGATGAAAGCTGGAGATAGGGTACATTCACTTGCAAATACTTACAACTGTGAGCGTACACATTTTTCTTGCTTTCTTTTTGGTGACTGATGTTTCATACTAGCTGAGAGGTGAATTACATTTTTAATGTTCCCTTATAATGTATATATCATTGTTACCAAAATATATAAAGCAAATGCCTATTTAAATGTCATGTAATTATTGACATAATTTTATATTTATTCTACAAATACGAATGTACTTTCACTAGTTTATACTCTGTTTGGATTATTTTAAGCTAAATTGTAGCAAGTACCTTCCCATCTAGTCATTAATATGACTTGTGTAAACTTATAACATGCCAATTCCCTGTGCTATACTGGATTAAATATTTAGCAATGACTTGTGAAAAATAAACAATTGTCATGCATTGCATTACAAATGTGGATTTAACACTTTTAATATGTTGCCATTGCTAATAAACTTCAATCAACGATTTATTTAACTTATAGCAACTTGATGCAACAAAATATTTTTGTCTGGAGCAATTTATTTTAATTATTTTTTGCTTTGTGTTATGTTAATATTTATTGCTAGAAAAAAAAAACATGCTTATTATATGCTCTAGTTATTCATTTTATTAAAATAATTGCTTTATTTTTTATTTTAAACTTGGAATATTGTCCACACAATTTTCTTCAAAATATTAAGAAAGAATGACTGATTATGAGTGGAGATTTTTTTTTATTCGTCACTGACAAGGTAACTTTAAAAAAAACAAAGTTGTCGTTTTCTTTGTAAGTAAAGCTCACTGTTAGTTGTACTTTGGAGTTACTGTGGTTTAGATAGTTTGTAGATGTACGCAAGTCAAGAAAAATAATCAAAGCCATTTTATTTTGTAGCTTATCACATCTACATTATGTTTTATGTTTTATACTTTTTTTAAAATTAAATTTTTTTTAATTTTTATTGGTACATTCCATTGGTTTCTTTTTCATATCAAAATGCTTATTTGTGATATATTTTTATTTTTATTGCTGATATTGGGAACATTGTTTACATAATGCAATACACATATATTTTTCTGGGTACATATATTTCCCTTATTTGCTTTAGTTGGTTTTGTTTGCAATAAGACAAAAAGAAAAAAAAATGATTTCGTTCATCATGAATAAATATTCTACGATTTCCTGTTAATATCTATACTTGTTTGAAAATAGGACGCCGACAATCAGTCCCCAGATCCCTCTGTTGGACAGGAAAAACAACACATAACACACCAATCACAGAGACAGACACACACTCAAACTGAATTTCAATGTACACAAAGACAACACAACAGGAGAAGAGAAAGAAACTTAGACAAGATTAAACAACAAAATAACGCAAAAACTAAACAAAAACAAAATCTGTTACAAAACTATTTTTTCCAAGGGCGGTAACAGTAAAAAGATTCATTTTGAACATGATCTGTAGGGCTATTAACAATTTGAACTTCATAAACCAATTAAGCCTTGTAAAACAGCATAACAACATATAACTTTTTTTTAAACACGATCATAAACATCGTCACCTCCAAACCTTTAAAGCTAATCATTTGTAGTGATAGAAATGCTTGACATAACTAAATAACTACACTTTCACACTAAAACATTAAGAATAGAGGCACTTATAACAGTTTCTAGCAGTGTGAACACGATAACTTAAGTACCAACACAGCTAGGTTGATGAAGTTTCAGAATTAAGTATTATATCAAATTTGTAGTTTTTTTCTTTATTCAACTGGGTAAACGCGGCTTAGTTTGGTAGTGTAATAAAGCTGATATAGAAAGAACAAGTCTTGTTGTCTCTCAGGGTCAGCCCGTAACTCGACTACACCTCAGTAGGTAACTATCGCACAATATCCCGACTGAGGCCATGTTACTTATATTTCGCATACAAGTATAAAATTTTAAAAATATAGGCCTATAATTCACGTGTGAAGGGTACCGATGGCTAGTACTTTTATATATGGGTAAAATAATTGCAGAAAATATTTTATGTAAAACATGGCATATACCTATAATGTGAAATATAACAGGCAACTTCAGTGTTTCTTTAAGACATTTATATCTGGGTGGGTGACACATAAAAATCACTCCCTTCCTCCCGGAATAAATACCAAATAGAAACCATTGCCATTTTTTAAATTTTATATTGGTTTTTATTACAAACTAACTGGATTTTCCCGGTATTATTTTTCCGATTTCGAGGAAAAAGCAGAAACGCCATTTGTTATACTTGACTATAACGTTCAAACACTTGAAACACACACTTGATTCACATAGGACTTCAAATCTTTAGATGTGAGCATTGTCTAGGCCAGACTAATTTTTAATAAAATAATATCTTGTTTATTGTACATTATGTAGTTTTATCTAAATCATTAAAAATGAGTAGAATAGTTGAAGAATTATTTTAGTTTCAGTATCTTTTTACATTTAGTTTTAAAATAGGAGACAATAACTTTATATCATTCTACAAATATAAAACAAAGGAAAATTCGAGTTTTAATGAAAATAAAAGTAAAAGTTTACGATCTATTTCATGCAGATGTCTCAACATTTAAAAAAGCATTTAACTAATATGCTCGAGCTATTGGACGAGACAAGTTTTCATTTACAAAGTAGCATCAGTGATTTTGTGCAGCAGGTAAATATTTTAAATAAGTTGATTTTATTTAAAATATTATGAAAATACATGTTTTTAGTTTTTTTTTTTAAAATATAACTATATTTGGATATGTACATAATCTTTAAATGAAAACAGCATCTAGCATCTAACTTGTTTTCTGTTATTTTTTGTGTTTGTTTGAGGGTTTTGAAATACTTCGTAACTTAATTTTTACCCATCTCAAATGCAGCGATTTCATATTAACTTTCCAGATACTTTCTTCTCTGATGATAATGCAAGGATTTCCAATTTTAAATGTAACTAGATAGACAATTATTTTAAGTCTAAATTTAGTAACAACACGAGATAACATTATTAGTGTCAAGCGATTACTCGACCAGTCTGTTTACAACTAACCATTAGTTTCAGAGGCGTAGCGACACTTCCCGGCGCCAGGGGACAAACTTTTCGATTTGCACCCCCTTCTCAAGATTTCGATTTGCACCCCTCCCCCTCAAACTTTCGATTTGCATCCCCCCCCCTCGAGATTTCGATTTGCACCCCCCTCAAACTTTTGATTTGCACCCCCTCAACCTTTCAATTTATTTTTCTAACAAATTTTGGCGCCCCATAAGACATATGTCCCCCCCCCGCTCCCCCTCGCTACGCTACTGATTAGTTTGGCGATCAGTAAATGGCAGATGACTGTCTTTTAGAAATTAAAAGCTACTGATCGGGTTTTAACGCAAATATTTTTAGTCTTAGTCCACATATTTTTGCGAGCAATGCTTTATTTAAAAAGCAAATCAGTTTCATTTTCTTATTTAAAAGCTGATTATAAATTATTTTTGTATTTGATTTATTGCAATGTTAAATCTTAGCTTTATAATAACTCGAATACACTATTATTACTTTTGCAGATAAAAAGCCGAGCCAACGAGTGTGTAGACAATATGACTGCCCCCAGTACAGCAGTGAAAGATGCAATCACTATGGTAACAACAGCACAGAATACAATAATAGAACACACGGATATATTCACTGGTTTGGACATTTTTTGTCATAATTTTTTAATTTTTTGATTAGATAAGGACTGAAAGTTTATTTTTTATTAATTGTTCAAATGCAAAGTTTATAGATGATTTTAAAAAAAATTGCGTCAGTAATTGTTGAAATAAAAGTTAACTAATGTGTGTGCATAACTAAAATAATATTTGTTTGAACTAATGCAGGCTGAACTCTATGCTTAAGACTTGATCATGTGCAACTATCTGAGAAACTCGTACAAGCTCATATGTTAGTTAAATAAAATAGTTGAACGTGATCCATGTTATCTTATGTACAGAATCCACCAAGCTGTACTCTCCCACAGTGACGGAAGCTGAAAAGACAGCACCAGAGAGTATGAAACCAGCTGACACTGGATTTATTGCTAACGCCACACTTTCTGGTAATCTGAGTTGATGCTATTTGAAATTGAGTTATATGCCGATTTTATTATTCAACATAATATGATCAAGTTGGCAAAACTAACGGTTGCTAAACCGAGAAGTTCAGTGTTTGAACATCAGGGGATGTGTCATGATAGCTAGAGACAACAACCAATCTAGCAGAGAAAACGCCAAACGCCAAAATCAAACAACTGCTTCCTTTAAGTTTGTTCTTTGATGGACAAAGGCAGTGTAAGCAAATCAGAAAAAAAGCAGGCTTGAATCGGAGTCAACGTCTTATATTACGCATAACAGATTAAAAACAAAAACTTCCATACAAATAATATCAACTTATTAAATGATTATAAACAATTCAATATATTCTAACAATTAATTTGTCTAAATATATCACACTAAAAAAAAAAAGAAGAGATACATCATACTGTGTTTCGTCACATGCTATTGAATATATCAAATAAATGCAAGAAATCAAATACAGTTTGATTTAGTTAAACTACAAAAAATGTAATAATATTTTGTGTTTGTCTCAAAAATAAATTAATTTACATTTGTTTTTTTCTTTTTTATGTAATTATATAATTTTATTTCTTTAAGCACATAGCTGTTACACATATTTAATTTTTCATCAAACGTGTAAATGTAATCCAGAAACATCTAGAAGACTAAATGATATTGAGACAGCGTTATCAACCCTTCAAGTCACAAAACAAAAGACTGAAGATGATATATCAGAAATAAAAAAATGGAGAGACAACTTTGTAACAGAACAAATTGAAATGCTGACCAAGAAACAAAAACAAAACTTTAAAAATATTAGGAAGCAAATACGTGAACAAGATAACAAAATGGAGAAACTGTTTGAAGAAATTGAATGTTTAAGAGAAAAAGAATCAATTTCGAACGAAATGTTACAGAAAATGTCAATAGATTTGAAAGGTTACACAAGCAATTTGGATGAAATAAATAAAGAGGTGCAGTGTCAGACAGATAAAACAGAAAGTTTATCACAAGAAATTAGTAGCAATTCAGATTTGATATCTACAATACAAGAAGATGCAAACAAAAATATAACGTATGCAACGAAAACATGTGAAAAATTACTTTATAAGGTGATATTATATACATTTATTTTAAGTGTAATATATTTTTTGTTCTAATAATTAAAAATGTATTATATTGTAGAATTTTTATATAGTTATAAAGATATTTTTAAAAGCATAGGGTAATTCCACACACTTTATACTGAATACTCTCTATTTTAAAAGGGAGTAAAGTTTAATTAAAAGTTACAATTCGCTGTTTCTAAAGGGTCATTCTTGTGCTTTCTGTTATTGTTAGAGAATCGCTCATCAACAATCAGAGCAAGAATTTTAATTTTATCTATCTTCAAACATCCTTACGTAAGTACAACCCCTGCACTTTTTAAAAATAGTTTATTTTGTCTTATTTTTAATTGTTGTCAAATATTTATTGATTTTATGAAAGCTTAATCATTTTTGTTAATGGTAACAATTAATGATGCTAGATTTAGCCTTTAATTTAAAACAGAAAAGCATATTTTTCTCAATAGCTGGCGTGGGGCAATTCCACACCCGTGGTTTGGGGCCATTCCATACCCTATAGTTCGGAATTTCGCATGTTAGTTTTTATAATCTTTAGAGGGTTTAGCCATTGTTTTAAGCCATTCAAACTGGTTGATGCTAATTCTGTAATTCACAACTCATTATTTAATCTAAAAAAGTACTTAAATAGTACTAGATCTAGTACTATTTATTTTTTAAAAGACTGCTATAAAAATTAAGTAAAATTGCCACAGACTTCTTTATCTATTATTATTTTTACTGTACCTATATTATTTATTATAATCTATGCAATATTTATAGCCAAACATCCCCATACACACATTAGTAATTAGACTTTTTAACATTTAATGTTGTTCTTATTTCAGAATGATCCGCAATTATAAACTAATAACTTCGGCCTAAGACAGATGAGAGCAGAATTCAGGAGGAAGAAATTGAGGCTTTCTCTTCATCCCGCGATGAAGAGTGGTTGCAACCATATTAAATTGTTTCCAAGGGAAAAATGTTATTTACAAATTTTTAAATACATGAATTTTTAAATTTTTATAATGTGTGTGGAATTGCCCCACTTGCCATGTTTTTGTAATAAAAGCGAAATATTTAAAAATTGTCTTTTGTTTTGTGCAATATCTCTAAATTCCTTTGCCATCATAGAAGTAATGGATGTCTAATTATACCCTCAATATTATATTGTAATAGTGTTAATCAGTGTTTCTTCCAGACTTTTATCTCCGGGGGGGGGGGGGGGGGAGGTAGACTTTCTTCGGGGGGGGGGCACTGTTAAAAGTATATTTTTTCTATATAAATTAAATAAATTTCATTTCGATCGGGGGTGGGGGGGGAGGGGGGCTGGAAGAAACTCTGGTGTTAATTTTAGATTTTTTACACATTTTTAAGAAAAATAGTGTATGGAATTACCCCTACCTACTTTTCTAAAATGAATTAATGCCAATGTTTATATTCAATAGCATAATGTGATATGCAAACTTCTACAACAAAGATTGATGCCTATTGACACAATTATTGAAACGTTTAATAAAAAAATTGAGACTAAAGAGAGAAAACTGAAGGTAAAATACTTTTATAAGTTGCTTTTATACCCCTTTAGACATTTCACTCGAACTCCATAATATACATTTTATGCAATAACATAGATATTTAATTCCTTTGTAAAAATTTGGCACTACTGTTTAAACGGTAATTTTATAGGTTGTGGGCGGGATTTAGCATTTTGTACATACTGGTACATAGAGCGAACAAGAGCTTTACAATATAAACATTACAACAAGAACTTAACAAAAATTGAATACATTTTCTTTAAGTCATCTCTTCGCCATGTCCATCACCCAATAATTCCTTTACCAGTGTCCGTCGTCTTCGTCGCCCCCCCCCCCTCCTCTTCCGAACGTAATATTCCGCTCGTTCGAAAAAATCGTAAGTGCCCTCCCAGACAAAAAAAAAGTCCGTTAGAAACATTGATTGAATAAAATACACAGGGATACATGGTTTTCAATATTTTTTATTTAAAGAAAATATCACATATTCCATGCAGGATATTATTTTATAAGCTTATACTATCTTTGAATTTTATCATTTGCTTTTGTATAAGAAGTATTAGTTTAAGAAGAAAAGATCAATAGCATATACCCCATGTTTAACTTTCAGTCTGAACTAAAAGTACAATCTAGTAAAGTGTCTTAGTTGTAGTGAATGGTGTAAATTTAGAGCTGAAAAAGTTGGAATGTGTTTTCTTAGTTATACTGTTCATGTTATGTATGTAAGTGCATATTTATTAACTGTATTTTATTTTAAAACTCAGGATGGCAGTGTTTTAAAGTTGTCACATGATTCTCCGACAGTTGGTAAGTATAATAATGTCAGATGACATATAAATAGGCCTATAGACGTTACATAACAATCAAATATAAATAACTACGGCCTGTTTTCTAGTTTAACAAAAACATTAATTGTACTACGTATACTGTATCTACTAGAGAGTTCATGCTATTATATGTTTGAGCTCATATAATTAAACAAAAAATCAGTGTTTATTTTACGAGTGTATCCATTAAAAACTAAATAGTAGCAGGCCCTTTAACACACCCATTTGTCTATATTTTACCAATTTCGCTCATTAATGTGTAACTAATACGTTGTTCTGTTATTTTGACTTTAAATTGTATGAACATTCTTTTTTAAAATAAATCTACTATAAATGACAATTTTAGTGTACAAATCTAAATTGGTTGTTATCTATAGTCTAATAAAATCGACCCCATGTTTACACGTTTGTATATGCGAATGCCTGGAGAGAGTGGGGGGGGGGGGAGGAGGGTTAAAATTATATATATATATATATATATATATATATATATATATATATATATATATATATATATATATACAGAGAGAGAGGAGAGAGAGAGAGAGAGAGAGAGAGAGAGATTAACATTACTATCAACATAAAGTAAATAATAGGTTTACGTGTACCGGCTTTGTTTTTATACCATAACACTTATGCTATGTTCAGAGCACTGGGCTTGTATCTTGAGTAGCTCCGTGTCATAAGAAAGAGAAAACTGTTCTAAAAAGTAATTTGGATACTGACGATAACTGGATAACTAGCAAGTCAAATCGTGTTTACGAACTCGCATAGCAAAAAAATATGCAATCATTTATAGTAGAAATTAAGTACTTTACTTTCATCTGTGTCTGAGATGTAACAGTTAATTACCTCCCTTAAATGTCATAATACAAAATAAGGGGAAGTAGGTCTATATTATAATATACGAGCCCACCAGCTATTTAGTTGTTTTATTTTCTACTTTTCAGTAATTCATAATTTGTGAATTCGACAGTACCAATGCTGCCACTGAAAATATTTGCTTTAAAACACTAACCCCCCCCTCCCCCTTTCCCCTAACCCCGACGCTACACCCCCCCCCCTCCCGTGAAAGCAGCCTCCTCTTAGTTACCTCCTGTAAGTTTAAAATAGTTTCAACTAAATTATCTGCCCCTAATAGCCGTCACTAAACCCGGCTCTACGATTTGTAAACATTAGCGTGACCACTGCTCACCAGACCATGTGGGGTGGGGTGGGGGTGGTAGTGATAGTGATAGAGAGAAAGAGAGGGGACTGCAAGGATGCGCTTGCAGCTTGTTTTCTAGCGTCCCCCAGAAGAGAATTATATATAAAAATTGTAATAAAGCATTTATGTTAATTAAAGATGATGGCTGAATACTTGAAAAACTTATTGATTGATGTATTAATATCGCATACAATTTATTACACCATTAAAAAGTTGCAAAATATAAATCTAAAAAAAAACCCCATAAATTAATGTTTATTTTGTAGAAGTTCTCAGCATATTTTAATGAATGTCTGTGTGCGGCTAATTGGGTTGTTCAAATTATTTTTTACCTTAGATCAACAACAACTGCCTTTTAATGCTGTAAAGAAACGTGCTGATGGCCTCACACTGTCTGAACACACCAAACATGAAGATTCCATTCAGCCTCTTGCGCTTCGTCTTAGAGGTACTATGCAAATCTTCGTGAAAACCCTTCGTGACACGAAATTCAACATCCAGGTTGATCCATCAGACACCACTGAAATTGTCATGGACAAAATATACGAAAAAGAAGGCATTCCACCAGATCAACAACGTCTGATATTTTCTGGCAAAAAGCTTGAAGCTGGTCGCAGATTGTCAGAATACAACATTCAGAATAACGAAACTATTCATCTTGTGCTTCGTCTGGGAGGTCCTACAACTACCTGGGACTTACATTGAAGAACCCAAGCTCAATCACTGTGTTACTCTATTTACTGTTCTTCTGAAGCCTATTCCAAATACTCTGTAGTCAAGTGGTGAAAATGTTGGACTGAGGTAAAACAATGGAACGACACAGTTATTTTTTAAAAACCCAGTAGATCTAGATTTAATGCATTATTAGCTTTTGTCTGTATCTTTAATGATATAAATGTTATCTGTTTCTCTTAGGAAACATTGGAATAGGTTAAATTAAGATATAATTTAATTAAAATAATTATTTATTTTCATCAATTGGTGTAAGAGTTCCTAGCCAAGTTGATAGTTAATCACTGATGTGGCATGTTTATGAAACCTAAGCAGATATTTCCGATCTTTGTTGTTTTAATGGTTTCACTAGGAGAGTAAACAGCAGAAATCTCAAATCACGCGAACGGCTTAAAATCTTAATCATTGCTTTATTTTGGTTTAATAACTTATTACAAAAGTGATGTGCGTTCGCTCCGATAATTTGTTAGGTACAGTGGCGTAGGCAAGAAGGGGTTAGGGGGGTTATATTCCCTCCCATGGACTCCTCTCTCTCTCTCTCTCTCTCTCTATGTATATATATATATATATATATATATATATATATATATATATATATATATATATATATATATATATATATATATATATATATATATATATATATATATATTATATAGATATATATATGTATATATATATATATATATGTATGTATATATATATATATATATATATATATATATATATATATATATATATATATATATATACATATATTTATATAGATATATATATGTATATATATATATATATATATATATATATATATATATATATATATATATATATATATATATATATATATATATATATATATATATATACATATATATATATATATATATATGTATATATATATATATATATATATATATATATATATATATATATATATATATATATATATATATATATATATGTATATATATGTATATATATATATATATATATATATATATATATATATATATATATATATATATATATATATATATATATATATATATATATGATTGTATGCATATCGAAACATAATTGAACCACTCCCATGACCGATTACTGGCTACGCCACTGTTTAGGTAATTTTGTTTTTACTCATGGCTCAACATTACAGGATAAAGCACAATTTAGGTAGGGAGAAAACAATTATTTCTGGTTTTTTAAATTATATAACAAAAGGTACTGAAGATTCCAATGCATGTGCAGGTCTGTATCGTAATGTATCAGTGGCGGAGTTAGAAAAAAAAGGCTCCCTCGCAAAACCATTATTGGGCCCTAATATATATATATATATATATATATATATATATATATATATATATATATATATATATATATATATATAGAGAGAGAGAGAGAGAGAGAGAGAGAGATATATATATGTAGCCTGCTTCACTGAATTTTAAATAATCTTTTTCATAAGTATTTTAACCACCCTGAGACAAAGTTACAGACAAAATTTATCTGCAAGCTCATTTCGGGCCTGACAAAATCGTGTTATGTAATAGTTTGAATAGCATTTCCTTTTCACCGACAATTGCAAAATAATTATTTGGTTGTAAGCACGTTGGTAGACGATATATAAACACGTAAACTTGATTTGTGCAATGGTTTCTCGCGTTATTTTTTTATTCATTTATATTTCATTCATTTTTATAGGAAGACGATTCTTTATTATGTCTTATTTAAATGATAATTGAGAGAATAAATTGCTTTTTAATTTACATAGTAAAACACTGTTTAAATGAGCTTTATGGGCATATATATTTTAAAAGGGCAGTCAGTCATAGCAGTAATGAGAACGTTTTACCTATCTTTTAAACTGTAGCTCTTGTAGATTTTAGAATATATTTTTCTACGCAACAGTTTGTTAGTTACTGTAGAACAATCGCTGCTAAAGCAGACTTAGTAGACCTGTTTTCTTTTTTTTTTTTACAAAACCACTCTCAAGGTGCACGAAAAGAGAATTCATTGTACGGCATCCGCCATTGTAATGTATAAATTGTTCGCTATATCCGTTTAACTGTTATGTAACAAAGATTTACATTAAACTCTAATCAGTAATTAGTTTAATTTGTCTTACGTCTTTATTATAAAGTCATTGATGCAGATTTTAGTATTATATTTTTTTTGCAACGGTTGATAAGGGAGCATTAATGACATAGGGCACTACACATATGTTTATCTGTATATAATATACATTGTCAATTAGTTGCTTTGGTTTGTGACAAGACAGAAAAACTATGATGATTTTCACTTTAAAATTTTTAACGTTTCACCGATTATTATCAATAGTCGCTTGAAGTGAGGACACCGTCAACCAAATCAAAGAGAAGTACAATTAGAATGACAATAAAAGACGAAGAACACAACAACATTACAAACACAAAAATGACCCAGTGAAAATAACGTACATCTTAAAATTAAAAAACAGCATCTAGACATGGAAGGAAGACTAGCACACGGATGTTACCAAACCTTGAAAAATGGCTGTCTTTACCAAAAGCCACCCTCAAAGATACACACGACAGAGAAGAATATTACTTGACAAACATCACTCACCCAAAAGCTGGACTGTAAACACGACTGAATTAAATTATTGTTATTTTTTATCTTAAATAACTTATGTATTATAAATTAAAACATTAGTCAGACAAGCAGCGCACAACTGACAAATCTACAGAAAATCTAACATCCACCACCACACCCGCCAGCTTTCCCCACACACAGACTAACGGAAGACATTAGAGTAGGTCAGCCAGTACACAACACACCAGGTAAGACGACGATTTAGATAAAGTCTTGGTGAAGGAAAAAGAGAAGACAAAACTACAAGACGGGACAAACTCTCTAAACAAATTCATGAAAAACTGTACACAGCTGAGCGACAGTGACTGACTTGAACCACAATTTAACAGAAGACTCGATCTTAGAGACGTTAAGTATAATACTCAAAGGGAGATAATAATTAAATATATTACTTGTACAAGATTTATTAGGTAGTTTCCCCTTTTATTAAAAAATACATTATTGCAGTAGACAGATAATAAACATTTTAAAATATATAGATAGACTATTCCTCTTACAAAATCTGCTTCTTAAAATCAACATGTCTAATACACCGCCGAAGAATTTTATTAGACTGAGGTATCTGTTATAGTTTTATATAACTCGAGACCTGAATACTTTATTTCACCGTCTTCAACATGTAAGGTCCGATGACATTTTCAACAACTGTTTTTTTAGTCTGCTGACCACCCATTTGACGTTATTCGATGCTTTCATTAATGATGGGCTCTATGAAAACTTCCTGTTTAATAAAGCCTTTGATGTTTCAGCTAAAATAACTCTAAAGGCTCTATACTGTATTCTCAATTATCCGTCTCTATGGGAAGTTTGTGTTTTGGAAGATAATGAGACTTACAACTGTGAAAAATGGTGTTTAATAAAAAAAAAACTGATCAAATTTTAAAAACTCAATAAAAATTTTAATTCAGACAAACGGTATGTCATGGTGAATTGTTATCGATAGGGAGATAAGTGTGGACCCTATGATAATAGATGATAGGCCTTTTCTAAAAAAATAAACAAGACAATGCTATTTGAAAAAAAAACTGTGTCATTATTTAGATGAAATTTGTTTTTCTTTAAGTTTCTATCTGAATCTATTATTTTTGTCGATCGACACAAAAAAGTTAATTTTGTTCTTTTTAATATTTTTTCTACCTGGATAACCGAGCCATAAAAAATGATACGCCAGGTTTAACAATAGCATTAAAAAACTAAAATCTGTTTAAGGGATGTAACGGACGAAATAAGCCAATTATTATGAAGGGCGATATTGTTATTTACAAAATACTAAAGAGACATGCAACTTTAATATTATTATGACCTGCATTACAGTTGTTGAAACTGGTATTAAAAAATAAAGCAAGGTGACAACACAATTATGACTATTGGTTAGGCTATAATTCTTTAATACAATACATAAAAAGGCTGAAAGAAATTACTGACAAAACATTTATGACTCAGCAATCTCTGTCGACAACAAAAACACATCGAAAAAAAGGAAAGACAATTTCGCTAATTTTTTAGAAAAATATCTAAATATTTAGTATCAAAATTTTAAAATATAAGTATGTTTAATGACGCGTGTAATGACTATCAATATAAGTCCTTATTTTCTGATATGTTGAAAATGTTTTCAGACACTAATCTATATTTACACTTTAATAAATGCAAAAAATTGTAAAACTTGTTGATATTAAAAAATAATATTGTTTTTCCTTGAAATGCTAGTAATTATGAACTTTAGTCTTGAAGGGAACAAGAATAATGTGAACATTTCAAATCATTCCATCCAGTGGCTAAAAATAAAACATCTCCAGTTTTCATCCGAACCTCAAAAGTCCCTGAAGATTCGGCAGATTTATCTTGTGTCGTAACAACACCGATTTTTTCCTGTTAGTTTTATTGTGAGATTTACTTTATACAGGCCATCAACAGGGCTGGTAAACACTCCAGTGTTTGGATCAAAGCGGTTTCCTACGTTGCGTTTTACACTTTTAAATGTAATAGCATCGTTTCCATTGCATTGTTTCCCGTCCCAACGACCTAGTGAAGCAACAAACCCCAGTGTAGAATGATTCATTTGTTGATTGGCTGCAAGAAATAAAATACAATAGGTATCTACACATTACCAAGTACTTATTACTAACTTATTTTTAAAAAAAACTTGTTGTTTGTAATTAGACCAAATTTTCGCAATAGTACTGTGCCGAATCCAGCGACTCAGCTTTTATACATACATTTAAAAGATAAAATTTCATGAAAAATATATTTTCTAACTCGATTTCTAAATAAAAATTAAGGATTACATTTGTATATTGAATACACGTAACCCACAAGAGACACCAAATCATGTACATTATGGACCAATTATTTGTTCAGAAATTTGAGGTCAATAAAAGGGTAGGATAAGCCCAAAACAGATGACTACTTTTATTCTATCTTTCTCGCACTTTTGGCTAACATTGGTTAGACAATTTTTTTAGGTGGGTTGTTTCCCTTGCTTAAGTAATTGAAAATGTCTCCTGCAGTAAAGTCCATTACATCTCTGATATGGGCTAATAGAATAAAACAATGTGAATCTACATTTAATGATTAATACGGAAATTGCATACTTCTACATAAAAACAATGAAATAAACAAAGCACATAAACTGTGTAACTTGATTTTTTTTAATTCAAAGGCTTTAGCTGTAGACGATTAACTTGAGATATAAAATCCTTAAACAAATAAAGATATAAACGTCTTTTTAAAATATGTTTATTAAGAACATAATCAGGAAATATTCGCAGAGTATCAAGATGTTTATATGATCTATTGTGTAACTTTACTTTGAAGCATTCACAAAAGAATCGAAGGCTCGAAGTTACACCATTTTAGATGAAAAATTAAACTAACAACTCACAGAAAAAGTTAATCACATTAACATATTTATTAAACGCAGTGTTTTCTGATAAACTATAAAACACTTGTAACTTTTACATGTTTATATTGTATATTTATATTGAAAATAAATAATCTACCAATAGATTGAAGATCCCGTGATAGCTTTAAAACTTCTTTTTCCAGAGTTTCAATCTAAGAACAGAACAACAGTTACAGAAATACATGTGTCACGAACTAATAATTTGTCTCAATCCATCATCTTTTTGTTTTAGTTTGCGCACTTAACTACAATAACTACAAGTACTTTGTCACATAGTACTGATATAAAGGAAGACTAGAAATTTTACTTTACATTTTTAATTTATTACTTTAAATAAATACAACTATTTTATTTAATATTTAAATATTAATAACTTTTTTAAACGTGTGAAACACAAAGATTAAGATTAAGAATTTCATGAGCACTTGTTTTCTAATTAGATTTAATATATTACATTATATTTAGCTAAAAACATTTGAGCTCATTTACCTTTTTCATTTTCTCTTCCCTAATCTCATAGTTTTGATTATATGTTTCAATTATTTCATGAAATGGCATCAATCTTTGTTGTAGAAGCTTACATGTCACAACATGCTAAAGAGAAGAAGTATAAAAGTACTTTTTGGTTTAGCAACCATGAGCTTTACCGACTCGACCACGCCGAGAAATTTTACAATGAATGCATTTATGGTTATATGATTTAAATACAAGTAAAAAAGAAGCTATGGTAGTGTTTAACCAACACAATTTTAAATAACCAGCAGACAGACCTAGACTTTGATGGACAGATGGTAGAGACATACATACAATAGTACAGAGATCAAATGTGTAAAACAAAATAAACAGATAATTTTATACTGGAGAAGGTTGTAAAGCAGACTAAAGCCATTAGAGGCTGTAGAGCCACAGGGGTGTATGTGTAAACATAGATTTTAGTTTAATACTACAAATGTGTTATAACTCAACATTTTCTTAAGGACAAGACAAAAATAAAATTCCTATATAGCCACTAATAGAACTCTAACATAATGCATTAATCTAAATATTATTAAAAATGTACCTTAGACAATAAAGTATCAAATGTTTTTGTTGTATCTTTTTGTATAGCAGATATCAAATCCGAATGTCTTTGAATTTCTTTGAAAGTTATTTGATCTATTTTATCTGTGTAAACTCTCATCTCTTCATTTAGTGTGTGCAGGTTGTTTTCATATTCTTTCATATCTAAAGAGAGTTTCTCCAGTGTTTTGTCTTTGTCTGATTCTTTTGTTTTTAAACTTTCAATTTGTTGATTCAGCTCTTCTATTTTATTATCTTGTTCTATTAATTGTTTTCTTAAGTTTTTAAAATTCTTTTTTTGTTTCTTAGACACGTTTTCAACCATTATCCCTATATCACTGTGTTCTGTTTCAAAGTTGCCTTTCCATTGTTTTATTTCTGATATGTCATCTTCAGTCTTTTGTTTTGTGTCTTGAAGGGATGATAAAACTTTTTCAATATCCTTTAGTCTTTTTATTGTTTCTGGGTTACATTCAACTTTTAGATTGAAATTAAATAAGTGTAATAGGCAAAAGACTAAAAAGAAAACATAATTTCTTTTAATGTAAAAATATACTCCAAGGTATTATATTTTAAATCATAATAAGATAATGTAATTTTACTTGTGCAATTATGAATAATTAAATTATAATTATTGTCATAAAACGTACCAGATCTAAAGGCTTTAGAAACAAATCCAGTGTCTGCTGTCTTCAAACTTTCTGGTGTTCTCTGTTCTCCTGTCATCAGAGTGGGAGGGTACAGCTTGGTGGATTCTGTCAAGATTTTATATACAGAAGTAATTACAGGTCATATACAACTAAATTATTAACTGATAAGTGTTTAGTAAGATATATGCGCATTGACAGTTTTTAATCAAGTTGTCAATTCATAAATTATTTCACACTAATTGTATTTAAATTATAACATTAAACACATTCTATGTGGGTTGCCACTAAATATTAAAATGTACACACTTCAAACAGTCGTTAACGAAGCAACATTATTTTATGCTCGATAAATAAAATAAATTATCTCAAAGTAGGCTAATGCACATACCCGTGAACATATCTGTTTGTTCTATTATAGTACTCTGTGCTGATGTTATCATAGCAAGTACATCTTTCATCGTCATTTGGGTGTCAGAATGGTTGTCTACACATTCCATTGCTTTTATTTTAATCTGTATTATTGGGGATATTATGATAAAAAGCGTTATATAGATGCAAATTGAAAATAATTGAAAAAATTAAACAATTTTAATACAGTGTAGACAAATAGTGGTCTGTTTTACATCAGGAGGCTATGTCCCTTACCACATCTAGTAAATAAAGGCTAGAGTGTTTTGTGCATGTTTCAAATAATACAAAATAGACTTGTATTTACCTGCTGTACAAAATCACTGATGCTACTCTGTAGATGAAAACTTGACTGTTCCAATAACTCGAGCAGGCTAGCTACATGTTTCTTTAAAAGTTGAGACCACTGAGGTAGAAAGATTTTATTTAACTCATATCGAAAGTAGTGTACATGTAGACGAACAATAGAGAAAATAAGAAACTTGCTTAGATCGTCTTTCATCCGGTCGGGGATATATATATATATATATATATATATATATATATATATATATATATATATATATATATATATATATATATATATTATGTTAGAGGATATAAGCACGTTGTGTATGTCCTCTATTGTTGGCGAATATAAGCACTTCCTATATAGAAAAGTGTTACTTTTACTTTTAATAAATAGTAAGTCGTATATTATAATTTTGATATTTCAAAACGTTAAGTTACATATTTTGTTTAAAAACAAAATTATATTGGAACTAGCATAATATTTTATTTAAGAATGGGTTTACTTTTAAGTGTACAACATTAGCGTTCTGCTATTATATTGTTAAGTTATTTTATGAACTCCTCCGAACATATATTATATTTATTGTTATTATATAAATCAGCAGTACCTTTAGGTTGTTTAAAGACGTTTTAGAGACGGGAAATAAAATGGCGATTCTCATTTTTCATTTTAAACTTGTTCAAATAATATCGGGAAAATCCTTTCACTTAAAACTTTAAATCAAAGTTTGTTTTGTTTATGAAGAATTTTTAATTTTTAACTATACACGTTTAGCAAATGTTATTTGATTATTGTAAGCACTTTCCCGAAGTAATTTTAGCCTATATGTTTATAAAAAACGAAATTTAAAAAACCTTAATTTGTTGAAAAACATAAACACGTAATTGAAATTAAAACAATGTAGGTTACTTCTTCCTAAAGAGTATAGGCGTAGGCAATACATTGTCAACTCATTTGATTGTTATGAAGATCCAGTGGCGTAGCGAGGTCGGGTGTCAGGTTGTCAGCCGGTACGGCACTTAATGGTGTTAACCCCCCCCCCCCCCCCCCCATCCCCCTCAGATGCGTAGCGACCCTTCCCGGAGACAAACTTTCAAATTTTCGATTTGCACCCCCCTCAAGTTTTTCTCTATATATTTTACTATTTTGCCTTGGTGTCGCCCCTCTGAATGGTGTCACCCGGTGTGGTCCGCACCCCCGCCCCCCTCCCTTGCTACGCCTCTGTGAAGATCGAACCCTAATAATCCAGCCTCCCAAATCTCTACTTCAAACGATTTCCTTCATGACTTTTTGTGTCTCTTCTCCTCTTTCCTCTTGGAATTTACACCAGCACCTGCTTATTGGTGTTATTTACTGTCTTTTTGATTTTATGCCCTAACCATGATATTGACATTTTGACAACAAAGGATAACCATAATGTGTCTGGCAGGTGGAGACTTGCGATCGACCATAATGACAACACGCATTAAGGGGTGAAGTGGCTGATATTTTTAGATGATGTTTTACGAGGGAAGCTGGTGGATAATACATTTTGTATCTCTGTATATATAAATGATGACAAACATTTAATGTTGTCAAAATTATCTTAGATAAGGCAGAGTGAAGCGTAATTTTTTACATTATGACTTGTTGTGACATTGACAACAAAAATATGACGAAGGTTGGGGTTTAATTAAGGTAAAGAGAAGTAAAAAAAATGTCATAAGTTACGATAGAATCACTAATTGATGAAAAGAAATACCTGAAATGAAAATAGTGAACATTCAAACAATAAGAAAAAACTCAAACTATATAGAAATAGTAAGATCAAATAAACATTAGTAAAAAAAACGTGATTTAATACATGGATACAAGTTGCATCTCACAATGCTTCTAGAATTAATAAAGTTGTTTGTTAGGAAATTCAGTTTTTAAAGGGCAGAATTTAAAATAAAATGATTTGTAATACGGACTATACAACAAGACAATCATATTTAAATACATTTTCATACGAATAGAAATGAAAGGGCAGCTACTCTAAATAACATTTTCTTAAGATGGCTGCTGTTTTTAATAGCAAATTTACTATCTCGAACAGGGTTGATAAAAATTAATTTCAGGATACATAAATTGATTTAACCATAAATGGTGATCTATTATTCAATTATCTATAATATTTTATCAAAATATACGAAAATATACTCGTATTTAATGACATATTCATTGATTCATTCTCTCCCACATTACTACTTTTGGCCGAATTTACGACGCTAAACTAAGATTTTACCAAAAGTATTTCTGGCTAATTAAGCAGTCACTAATGCTAACGCTGAGTTCACTATTTAAAGATCTTAACCAAAAGATATTTAAATTCTGCGATAAACTTTATTGGCTGATGATGCTACAAAGAAACTTTTATTTTTTGACACTGGATGTAGCGTTTAGTATAATAGTATAAATGATAATGTGGTTTCTTTTTGTGAAATGAAACGCTTGGGTTTCAATTTTAGCGATATTCCAAATCCAAACCACAACCCTGACAATAGCACTAACCCTAAATCTAGCCCTAACCATAACACTAGCCCTAACCCTAACCCTAATAGTAACACCAACCCTAATTGTAACCGTAACCTTTTGTGTTTGCGTTGCGTTTGTTTTTGTGTTTCCTTTTTTCTTTGTCTACGTTTGGGTTTGCATTTATGTTATGTTTGCGTTCGTTTTGTGTTTATGATTTGTTTTTGGTTGGTTGTGATTAGGTTTAATTAGAAAAGTAATATATTGTTTTCTTTTAGGTTTTCATTTGTTTTCTATTTGTATTTGCGTTTGTGTTTTTTTTTATTTGTGTTTGGGTTTGTGTTCTTGGTTAAGTTTGAGTTTGTTTATATGTTGATTTCGTTTTTTTTTTTGCTTTTGTGTTTGTGTTTCCTTTGCGTTTGTGTTTACGTTTATGGATGGGTTTGCGTTTGTGTTTGTGTTTTTGTTAGTTTTTGTTTTTGTGTTTGCGCATGCGCATGCGCTTGTGTTAACGTTGCTTTTTTGTGTTTTTGGTTTTGGTTGGTTGTGGTTAGGGTTAATTCGAAAAGTAATACATTTCCTAAACCCGGGCAATGCTGGGTATATGCTGATTACTAAACACACATATCGTGGTCTTTTACAAATAGGTTTTTCACAGAGGACAGGGCAGGGTCTGGCCGTACGGCTACTTAATATTTAAAGTTTGAATCGCGTAACATATATTTAAAAAGCACACTACAAACACAGCTAAAACTGAAATGTTTATTTAATTTTCCTCCAGGCAAACAGCACAACGGCGGGGAATATTTCACAATAATGACATGATTTGCACTTTTGTGACAACTTTTACAAGGTTATGTAAAAAAATATGTTAATTTTCAAAATGCATGTCCATATCAAAATATTTTAACCTTAAAACTAACTTTAAAACTTACCACAAACAACCAAAATAATACAAATACGACAACAAAAACAAAAACAAAAAAAAAAACAAGTAAGAACATGAACATGAACATTAACATTAACATGAACTTGAACGTAATCGTAAACTTTAATGTGAATGATAACGTAAACTTGAACGAGGCTATCGACATGGACATGGACATGGATATAAACATAAACAATAGCAAGAGTTTGAACATTTACATGAGCATCAGCATAACAATTAACACCAATATCAACATTAATATAAACATCAACATCAAATTGCCTTGTGCTTTACTATACGTTGAAGGATACATGTGACAAGGAATAGAAAGATTTAAAAAGCTAAACAAAATCAATGTCTTCTGACAAAAGTTATTTTCATTTCTCAAAACCAAAAGAAATATATACACATTAATCTAAATTTAAAGCTAAACATCTGAGCCCGAACTTGAAATCTTTCTGAAACAATAATTGAACCGGAAACGAAATAAAAACGAAAGTGGAACCGCAATTTTAACAGTGTACTGATGTTAAACTTAAACATATTTGTTTTTTCATATCCTCAAGGGGCGTTGTGTAATTAATATCAGCATCGAATTAAGTTATACAAAAGTTACATCGTTGTTATTTATATAAATTTACATACAACCCATCATAGGCGAGTAAATAAATGAATAATTATATTTATATTATCAGTGTATCAATTTTGAATCCCCGACAGTTTTTTGGTCTAAATATTGATACATCCAAATATCAACGTCATATATGATTACATTTAAACTATCAATTTGCATGAATGTAAAATAGTATCTAGACAATTCAAAGTATCGATTAAAATTGCTATATTGATGCATTGTTAATAGTAAAAGTCGCAATCACCGCGTTTAGATACATTATTTGCTTTAATGAAAAATTATTAAAAATTAATTATAGCGGCAAAAACTTATATAAAATATGTATAGATACAATGGTTTCTGATCAAATACAACCATTTAAAGAAAAAACAATAAAAGTTGAACAATTCATTGAATATAGTCCTGAGAGTAAAAATGTATTCAGAAATCGTGCACACACCAATTGTGTCAGGAAGTAATATGCGACGTGAAGAAGTCACCTGAGTTATATAACAGGCTCGACGTTTTCTTTCTTTACTCTTTCGCACTTGAGTGTTTTTTAAAGATCAATATGGATCTGTTGCATCCAAGGAGACATGTATACAAACGAATGTAACATTATCTAGTTACCTTGTAATATACATCGACTTGGCCGATTCCTACTGTAACGTTATGTTATACTACAGTTCCGGTCAAATTTATTTTTTTATTTTTTTTTATATGTGAATCTTCCGATTTTAGACTATAAAGAAAGGAACTACTTCATTCAAATTTGATTTAGATCTAGATCTATAGATCTACGCTATGAAATATATACACTTTTTTTTGGAGGATGGAAAATGTAAGTATGACACACATAGAAAAAACAATTATTGGAAATTCTCGTGAAAGAAAATATGAATTTCACAAAACTAGATATCAAAATGAATTAAGTGTAATGGGTAACAGAAGGGGAAATTTAAAAAAAACGCATTGCAACTCGCACTACATTAACAACGACAAGCCAAACCGGACACCAACCATCCCACACTCCAACCTTCGCCCTGCTCTTACCAACACATCACATTACATAGCCTAACTTAGCCTAATCCCAACCTCACCTCACTAACTCTACAATACAAAACCCAATCACTCATAGACACGATCCACCACACACATACAAAACACAAGACGGAGTAGATAAAAAACCACAGCCTCGCACACCCCATTATGTATAAAAAAGATTATACCCTACAACGTACATTAAAACCCACAGTCCACTGCCCATACCTCACACCCTTTATCACACGATCCACACCTAACCACTTATCCCACATCTCACACCCAATACACCACAGCCTATTCCACTACACATATAGACCAAACCCCAATCAACTTACCCCACACTCACAACAATCCACACTAAACCATCAAAGGACATGAACAGCACACCAAACAAACCCTATGCGGATGTCACTATCTTATTACCTCGAGGGTAGATGCTATTTGTTTCAATTATAGTATGACTTCAATACTAATTATCGATCTAATGTAGTCCAACTTCAAAGTGCTAATTTCCTCACGTTCGCCACACTCACGTACGATGTTTATTGAAAATGTGTTGTTTTAACGCGAATATTGAGTGATTAACATTTTCTGTAAAATTTTCTATAATCTATATACTACTAAAAGTCAAGTTTGTTTACATGTTTGAATATTTATTTTTTTGTTTGTTTTTTTGTTTGTTTGTTTGTTTGCCTGATCGACTATTGTGATATGTTCGACTCAATCTGGATAGCTGTAAAATAGTATGTAGGTAGAGAATAATTTTTTAATGCAGACAGACTGTTAATCACACATTTATTTAAAGACGTTAATTAATTTATTGATTTATTCATACGCAGAATAACCTATTTTTTTAAAAAAGATGAAAACGACCACTACACTCGGCGGGACCGTGACGTCACAGGTTTTTGTTTACTCTTTAGTACAATAAAATGGCGGCGTCTATCGAAGAAAATTGTGTTCCCATTCAAAAGTTTAACGCGTTCTAAATCTAATTTTCTGTCGGTCATAACTTTAACAATACGTCCGTTTGCTGTATTTATTACGTTCCAACACTTATATCAATTTTAAACTGTCTTTTTTCATTTAGTTTTACAATAAATTTCTCTAGATCTAAAGATCAGCTGTCGAAGGAAAGTTATGAATCTAGCCTAGATCTAGATCTAGCCTAGATCTAGGTCACTAGACTCAATGTAAATTCTAGATCTAGACTTAATGTAAATTCTACATCTAGAATCTATTTCAGGCCTTAATACATCTAGAATCTATTTCAGGCCTTAATTATTTTATATAAATCTTTGTTTGGCTAATTTAAGATAAAATTTATTTTGAAAGTTACTAGATTCTACTACTAGACTTAGATCTAGATCTATGCGCGGAGACTCAAAAGTATAGTATAAAAATTCATTTGTGACGTCACGAGTAAATAGCTAAGTTGATAGCGTAGTTCGCTCTCATGTGGGTGGCACAGGTTCTAGACCAATAGTTCAATGATCTTTTTTTTCAATTTTTTTTTTTTTAGATGTGAATGATAAAGTTGCCTATCTGAACTTGGCAGGATACAGGGCAGGTGAAGTAGAGTTCATCTGTTTCTTTGTCCTAAGCATATGAAAGGATAGTGTGGTCAGAGACATGCTCGGCTGGAATCGTTTTTTAAACGATAAAAACATGTTGTCTGAGACTTGGCGGGACACTGGGCAGGTGAAGTAGAGTTGAGTAGGTCACATGTGACGTCAGTATATGAAGGGATAGTCCGAAATCGGTGTTTTCGGTGTTTTTAAAAGATAAGAAACATATTTTTGAATGTGGGGTCTGTTTTTTGTGACGATAAGTGACACTGCAGGACGGGGGGGGGGGGGGGGGGAAGGGGAGGTGGAGGGGGGGGGGGCGGGGGGGGGGGACATATGTTGGGGCGCCAAAATGGTTTGGAAAAATAAATTGAAAGGTTGAGGGGGGTTCAAATCGAAAGTTTGAGTGGGGGGGGGGGGGGTGCACATCAAAAGTTTGAGGGGGGGGGGGGGTTGAAAATCGAAATCTTGGGGGGGGGGGGGGGTTAAAATCGAAAAATTTGTCCCCGGGCGCCGGGAAGGGTCGCTATGCCTCTGAGTGACAGACGTGATGTTTTTTGATGGATGACCCCCGAAACCCACAGTTATCCAACGGATGACGGGTATTCTAGTAAGTAATAAATGGCGTGTAGCTGCAAGGATAGAAAAGGGAAGCTACCTAAAATTCTTGTACGACCGATATATTTAATTGTTGTCTCCCTTTGACCAGTCTTTTAATAATTTCTAATATCGTGTCTTCTGTAAAACTGTGGTTCAAGTCTGTCACTGTCGCTCAGCTGTCTACAGTTTCTAATGAATTTGTTTAGAGAGTTTGTCCCATCTTTGACCTGCTCTGTCTTCCGATGATGTGTTGGAAGAGGGGACGAGTGTGGTGGTGGTGGTGGTGACGTTAGATATCCCCTGACCTGTTCTGCTTGCCTTGCTGTTTTAATTTGTAATTGATTTTAAATAATTTATTACACGTAAGAAAATTATTGCGTCCACTTTTAACATCATCCAGTCCTTTTTTGGGTGAATGAGATTTTTGTCAAGCAATATTATCTGTCGTGTATACATTCGAGGAGAGTGTTTGGTAAATATAGTCAGCAATTATTTAATAACATTCGTATGACAGTCTTCCATGTCTAGATGCTGTTTTTCAATTTTAAGCTATACGTTGTAATCACTGGGTCTTTTGTATTAGTAATTTTGTTTGTGTCTTTGCCTTTTAATGTGGTTGTGAATTGCAAGTGAATTGTAAGTATGCCTACTTTTCATGGGTTTGACTATCGGCGTTTTCTTTTCAAAGAACTATCTATAAAATCAATGAAACTCAATATATTATTTAAGCGGAAATCAAAATTTGTTACTGTCTTATCACAAACCAATCCCATCAATACAAAATAATGACAACGTATATTATATACAGTTAAATAAATGTCTCCTTATCAACCTATATAAAAGCATAAGGTTTAAAAAAAAATTATCTCCCATTTCAACGTGGATGTAAACCAAGGGATAGTACAAATAAAAAAAAACGGCCACAAAAGAAAAATAAATTTGAAATATTTTTATTTTTAAATTTAACACAGTGCAGATTATTCATGTTACAAATTGTATATCAAAGTAACATATAAAAAGCAATTAAGGATGATACAAGACAATTTATCATTACACATGCATATTTTGTTCGTCCTTTTTTTCACACTTTTTCTTCTTAATTTTCTAACATCTGATAGGTTTATGTTGTATAGCTTAAAACAAGACATATCAATGATACATTATGACACAGACAGATGTATGCATGATGATATATACAGCCTTTTGTTTATAGAATACAAATAAGAAACCTCAAGTGCGTTTTTCTGTAATGTTGAACCATGGCTTCAAACAAAACAACATAATTAATATACAATGTATTCTTTAAGATTAGCATAGAGGTCTAGACAGTTTTAGCTCAGCACTAAACTTGACAAACTATTACAAAATATTTTTAAAAACTTAACGAGTAATCGTGGAACATGTATGAATACAACTATGTTTACATTGAACACCAAAAACAGACCTAAACGTCCATATTATTGTTTGCTGGATAGACCACACCTTATAAATATTGTTTACGCTTTCATTACAGACCAAATACTTTAGTTGATTTAGTTACTAAAACTACAATAACACATTGATCCCTTTAAAAGTCGCCACAATGTTCATAATTTCTTAATTTTAGAAAAGAAAAATAATGTTTTGTAGTTTTAACGTTTGAATGTTGCTCGTGAGCAATAATTGAATTGTAAGATAAGCCACGTTCATTGCTTCTCTTTCTATACCAATCAAATCTATTATTTTAACCTAAATATAAGTTTGAAATATCTTTAATTGATAATATACAATTCAACCTCTATTATTTCCTTTGTTTATAATTATCCACATTGATAATACTGCTATTTATATAGATAAACAAATATCTCTGCTACTTCTATCCCCCATATGTGACGTCAAATACCATGTTTGAGTTTCCTCCCCTCGATGGGTTGTTCACCTCAGCTAGCGGGCCTCATATGCCAATGGTTCCACACTTAAGACTTTTGGGTTAGCGCTACTGCTCTATCCCATCTGAGTACTCCATAACCAAAATTTGATTATAAACTAAATGTTATGTGAGTTTAGAAAGAATATACAGAGATAAAAATTGTTGACGTTTAAATAAAACAATTTTTTTTTCTGATTCGTATAGTTTTTACCTCGTTTTATTCTTTTAAAAAAAGTATCTTATAATCTTTTTAACTTGTAAGCGAAATGATATGAATATACACAATCACAAATAATAATATACTACTTTCAATTTAGCAAAATACGTCATTCATTAATACGTTATACTATCTGGTCTATAACAATCTGATTATTATTAAATTAAATTTTTCCAAAGTTGAATCAAGCTTAATTGCAGCCTGACTGATAAAGACGAAGACACAACATATTTTTTTACTATTAGACGTCAAGAAGGGAACAAGAAAAATGTGTACATTCCATATCCTTATGGCCAGAGGCTGAATATAAAACATCTCCAGTTTTCATCAAAACCTCAAATGTTCTTTAAGCTTCAACGGATTTATCTTTAGCCCACACATCACCGAGCAGTGACACCACACCACCAGAAATGTGCCAAACACCAGCTCCTACATCATGATCTCCTGTTGGTTTTATTGTAAGACTTGCTTTATACAGGCCATCAACAGGGGCAGTAAACACTCCAGTCTGTGGTTTAAAACGGTTTCCTACGTTACGTTCTACAGCACTAAATGTGATAACGTTGTAACCGCCATACACTTTCCCTTCCCAGGAACCTTGTGAAGCAATAAACCCTGGTGTTAAATGTTTCACTTGTTGATTGGTTGAAAGAAATAAAATACAATTAGGTATCTAAGCAATGCCAAATAAGTTGTACAAACAATGTACAATGAACCTAATTTCAAAACACTTGTTTTCTGTAATTAGGCCAAATGTTCACGTTAGTACTGCGACAAATTAAGCAACGCAGTCTTTAGAAATACATTTATAAATTAGAAGAAACTTATATTTTCTAGGTAGATTGTTAAAGAAATAAAATGACATTTGTATATTGAACGCACGTAACTCACACAAGACACCATATCATACACGTTATGAACCAATCATTTGTTAATGATGTTTCGGTTATTAAAGGGGAGGCTCAGCTCTAAACAGAATACTTTTATTTTATTATTCTTGTACTATTGACTATTATTGGTTGACAATTGTTTTAAGTGGGTTGTTTCCCTTTCTAAAGTAACCAAACAGGGCTAGCAATGTACATCACTAATATTGGCCGATAGATAAAAATGTCTTGCAATAGTAACAATACGAAATTACATGTAACAATCATTACGACAATAACATAATTCTTTTCAAAACAAGTACATAAGCAAATAACTTTAACTGTCTAATCTGTGGCGGAACTAGAAAAAAGCGCCACCCCGCAGAAACTTATTTCTGAGAACCCCCCCCCCCTATATATCACAATGGCTTAAAAACAAAGGGAAAGAGAATACATAAGATCAAGTAAAAAATGCAAGAAGACTAATTTTTTTAACTATAAAAATTGATTTTGGTCGGGTTTTGGCCACCTAAATGGCGTTATTTCACAAACATGTCCCATAAACATATATATGTCACATTAACATATATAATAAACATTGTGATTGAGTTTCAGTAAATAAAAAACAATTTTAATTAGTATTTCATGATTATATTGTATATTTATATTGAAGAGAAACAACCTACCAATTGATTGAAAATCATTTGACAGCTTTAAAACTTCTATTTTTAGATTTGCAATCTAAAAACAGAACAATAGTTACAAAATACATTATGTGTTTCAAACTTCGAACATCAAAATAAAGGTATTCGGCACAATCCATTACACATTTTTAAACTAGGCCAACAGCAAGACGATAAACACACGTGGCAGCATTGATATATGGGGAAACTAAAACTTACATTTTAAATTTAATACTAAAAAATAATATATTTTATTTGATATTTAAAAATATTTTGGTAACTTATTTATTAAAATAGTGAAATGAAAAATCAAAATACAATAAATGAGCACTTTTTAAAAATCATATGAAGTATATTATTATGCTACCCACGATTAATGTTAAAACTGGGTTTAGATAAAAATATTTGAGTTCATTTACCTTCTTCATTTTCCCTTCCCTAGTCTCAGAGTTTTGATTATATGTTTCAATCATTTTGTCAATTGGCATCAATCTTTGTTGTAGAAGTTTACACATCACAACATGCTAAATAGAAGAAATGTAAAAGTACATTGTTAATAAATGTATTAATAAAAGGTTGATATAAATAAAACACACTAAAATATTGGCAGAAATTTTACTAACTATAAAATGATTTTTATTTGATTTAAAATACAAGTAAAGAGTGACTATGGTAGTGTTTAACCAACACTATTGTAAATACCAAGCAGGCAGACCTCGACTTTGACGGACAGTAGGTAGAGACATACATACAATCAAATGTAGAAAACAAAATAAACAGATAATTTTATACTGGAAGAGGTTGTAAAGTTGACCAAAGTCATTAGAGGCTGTAGAGCCACAAGGGTGTATGTGTAAACATACAATTTAGTTTAATGTTACAAATGAGTTCTAACTATTAAATAGGTATAGACAATAAAAATACAAAGCCTATATAGCTTCTTATAAAACTTAAGCTGAATGTATTGATGTAAATATTACTTTAAAATGTACCTTAGACAGCAATTTATCAAATTTGTTTGTTGTGTCTTCTTGTATAGCAGATATCAGAACCGAATGTCTTTTAATTTCTTGTGTTACATGATCTGTTTTCTCTGTGTAAACTATCATCTCTTTATATAGTGTGTGCAGGTTGTTTTCATTTTCTTTCATATCTGCAGACAGTTTCTCCACTGTTTTGTCTGTGTCTAATTCTTTTGTTTTTAAACTTTCAATTTGTTGAGTCAGATCTTCTATTGTGTTATCTTGTTCTTTTAACTGTTTTCTTAAGTTTTTTAAATTCTGTTTTTGTTTCTTAGACAAGTTTTGAACTTTAATCTCCACATCACTGTGTTCTGTTACAAAGTTGTCTCTCCATTGTTTTATTTCTTCTATGTCATCTTCAGTCTTTTGTTTTGTGTCTTGAAGAGATGATAAAACTGTTTAGTCTTCTTATTGTTTCTGTATCACCTTAAATAGTAAGGATAAAGTGTGGTAACAATTATAAAAGTATATTTAGATGTTATAAAGATATGTAATTTAAATGGATGTAGGAAGATCAATATGTCAGATCAGTTTAAATGTTAAAACACTATATAAGTGGTTTTGTAAAGAAATATACTACATTTAATTGGTTTTCAAATACTGTAAAAGCATAATACGTTAATTTCTTTTCACATTTTAATAGAATGTTTATTTGTGGTAAGGTAAATATTAAAAATTATATAAAAAAACTCTGACCAGACATAGGCGCTGTAGAAATATGTTGAGCATCTTCTGGGATAAAACTTTTACTGTCTGTTGTTGTCTTGTCTTCTGTCATCACAGTGGGAGGGTAGAGCTTGGTGGTTTCTGTCAACATGATAAACTAGAATGTTATATATAAATTGACTGAAGAATATTTCATAAGCTAAATGTAACCTTGGAAACAGTTTTAGTGAATCAGTAAATTAATGAATATATATATGTAGTAGATTTGTACTTAGATCGATAACACAACAGACGAGGAAGCCATCTTCTATGCACACCACGTTTTATTCTAAATCGGAAACAGGAAGCACATCACATGCAAGGGACATCACTCAAAACATTATAAAATATAAGACTAATACAAGAAGAGTGAGTTCCCTTGAATTCACAAAGCTCATTATATTACATCATATATATATATATAACACAAATTATATTTAAATAAGCACTTCTTTAAATTAGGCATTATTTCTCTTTTAAAATATCATTAAACATACAGATCACCATACCATTCATCATATTTAGATGTTCAAATATTACACTCTGTGCTGTAGCTACCATAACATGCGCATCTTTCACTGTCATATTGGTGTCAGTAGTGTTGTCTATATATTCCATTGCTTTTTTTGTAACCTATAAATTGAAGTTTATTTTACTCATATTTGAGCACAATAATTTAAAATCTTAATACACATATTAATAAATAAATAATTTCTAAAAAGCATTGGCAGCATGGCTTTAAAATAAACTAGATTGCTAGCTATAGCAGTTTTTCAAAGTACTGAATGATATATTTAAATAAGAATAAAATTTAAAACTATTATTCACTTATAATTAATGTGTAGTAATAGATTTTTTGATTGGATAATACATTTCACTGTTAATCTTGCTTGAATAGAACATAATATTAAAAATACATGATATGTTCACTATGCATATGTATTTACCTGTTGTATAAAACTGCCGATGCTACTCTGCAGATCTATGCTTGATTCATTCAATAACCCAAGCTGGTTATTTAAATGTTTCTTTAATTTGTCAGACATCTGCAAATTTTTCTTTAAAAAGAAGGGTCTACAAAGGTTTTAATATTTCAACCAAGATTGAAATCTATAAATTCAATTATATTTTTAACTTACTTTTAGTGTTAGAAGTAAATTTGTGTAAGATCTACTCAATTATATAAAATATTATGGGCTGATAATAAAGTGAAACTGAAACCTTCTAAAAAACTGGACATTAAATCTTAAAATATATAATATATAACCAACATACAGATATATATTATGCTATCTATCATACCAGATATACAGTGTTTGTCTCTACATATGATTATTACCTTTAAGATTATAATAACTAATATTTCAGGATCACTACAGCTAAATGTTGAGTTCCTTTAAGCTGCCCACACATAATATCGGGAAAATCCAATAGTTAAAAAAAACTTAAGTCGGATTTTTATATTACAGCGAATTATTTTAAAAACACTAAAAGTTTTCTAATCAACAAAATAAAAGCAAAAATATGTTGTGTAATACGAAATAGTTTGATGCAGAGTAATTGTATTTATTCAAGGTCTGTATTTTTTTTCACTATTTAATTTTTAAAGGAAATCACATAACTGAGTTGTTCTCGCATTATCTATATTCTCTATATCAGTGGTTCTTAAACTTTGGTGGAGGTACCGAACCCCACCAGCTTCATAATTGCATTCATATAATTCTCCTAATAGGAAAAATAAAATATAATTAGTTTCAAATTCAAAACATGAGGTTCATAAATAGTGCATGCCTTATAGGCCTAAATCACTGAGTTCAAAGCACAAAACAATTAAAGTCTATTTTTCACACAAATACGAAAACAGACACAACTTAAGAGTCAGTTAACAGACAGTGTTTAATTAAAGAAAAGTGACTTTTAATATTCATTCTTTTTAATATTTTTACATATTATAGTTATTGTATTATTTATAACAACCTTTACAAACAATTATTTTTAAAAACTAAGTTTGTTTATTCTTGTTGGTTATGTTGCAAGTAGCAATCCCCTTTAAATTAACATTTTACAGAGGAAGCATCACATTTTTAATGTTGTTAGTAAATGTTCGAAATAGATTCTTTCTGTACCAAATTATCAACTTAAAACTGAACACCGTATAATCTTTTCAACATTAACTGGGGGAATTGTTTGAGAGCACAGAACGTGCCATATAGAAAGCACCCAATTACTAACTAATAAACTTAGTTTAATAACATCCAAACAAGGACACATTCGAATAGATACTTTGAGTAAGCAAAATACATCAATCATGACGTAGCCTATAAACTAGAGGCATGTCAGTGTGACTGCTTGTACTGTAACAACTTAGAGAATTTTAACGTTGTTTACTAAAACGTTAACATGAGACGCTGGAAGCTGCAGAGGATCAGATCAATAAAATCTCTTACACTGGTCTAAGGGAGATAACAGTTAAAATGATACATTCTTCAGTAGTGTTGGGTAGTATCCCCTGGTATATAATAGACAAGTGTCGCACAAACATGCAGCATTCATCTTAAGGACTTCTGTACCACTGTAAATGTTTACCAGATTTTCTAATGTATTTTTTAATGTCGCATTAATGCGTACATCTTTGTTCTAAATTAATGTAAATAATCATTAAATTAGTTTTATTTTGTATTTTGTTCTACGGAATATATGACTGTATTATGTTCCCGTCTCTTAACTGTGCTGCAAATGTTCATGACAGTAGGCTTTATCAATACTCTAGTTTTCAGTATAAGGGAAACAATAAAGAAAATACAACATTAATTAAGAAAGTTCCGTCCCCTTATTATTATAAAATGACCAAATAGTAGGATGTTTTTGTTAAACACCTCCTCTACTTTAAACCTCGTACAATGTGTAACGGGGCTGTCACAGGCCTTTCTCCTACCTTTTATATTACTCATACAAAATCAAAAGACAAGCCTTCTTTTGCAGTTTTTCATATTTATTTTGTTTTCACACAGGCAGCGTGTTCATCCAAGCTACGCCATCTTCTTGCCTCCTTTTTCTCTTCTCCCTCGCGCATGCGCACAGCCACTGTCTCCCTGATGCAATCTCACACACACTCGAATGATACAATCCACCAACATTTCACTGTTATACGCCCTTTCTCCCCTTTAAAAAAAATTAATTTAGATCACATCCACTATACCAGGTTCTATATGTATGATAACTGATGTTATATATTAAACCTTGAAAGTAAAATCTTAAAGGAGTAGTAAGTTCAGCATATTTATCCACAAAAATATTATAAAAATTGCATAGTCCCAACAATGCTTTCACTTCTTTCTTTGTAGTAGGGGTTTTGATATTTAATATTTTGTCCTTATTTCCCTCAGTAGGTCTAATTTCTTTATTTCCAACCTTAAATCCTAGGAATTCTACTGTATCTACTCCCACATGCAGTTTCTCTGGTGCTATGGTAACCCCATGTTTTCTAAGTCTTTCTAGTAGTTCTTTTAGTGTTTGTATGTGTTCTTGTCTCAACCGCTGCTCCAATTTGACTTTCCCATCTATCTATATCTTCCTCATTACTTTCTTTCACCTCCTTTACATTCCCAATAATCATATCTGCTATTGGTTCTTCCATGACTGCCACTTTATATTTACCTTTCAGCCAAGCAGAATCTATATCAACAACTGCTATCTTACACTCATCCCTAAATTTCTTGTTGGCGGATGTCATCTTCATTATGCCAGGAATGTATTGTTCTGGTTTTACAAGGCTTTTCTTAACAATAATGCATGTGCAACCTGAATCTCTCAGGCACATTACTCTGACATTGTTTACTTTAGCTGGGAACATCTTCAATGTTGTATTGCTTTGACTAACAGATGCCACCATCTCTGACCCTTCTACCCCTGCTGATATCTCTTGATGATTATTTCTACTAATTCTATTTTCTCCCCTGTTGTCTGGTCCCATTCTTCGCTGTCTACTTTGATTGAGGAATTCATTCCTACTTTGTCCATTATACTGTTCTTGTCTGTAATAATTACTTTGATTTCTATAGTTGTTCTTTTTTCTTACTATCACCATGGGTGATGAGTATGCTGATTCTGTTCTTTCTATTTGCCCAGACTCAAGTAGAAAATCCAGTTCTGCTTCAACAGCTTCTCTATAAGCAACTGGTACTTGGTAATGTTTCCCTTTCATAGCACTATAATCAGTCTATTCTATTTTGTGTTGAATTGTTTCAGTAAAACCCATTTCTGTAGTAATCATATCCTTGTACTCATTTATTATTTTGTCCATTATGTTTTTCTCCTTCACTGGGATATGATAAGTCTTAATTTGTTGTGTATTACAGCTTTCACTTATTATAGCACAGGCCATATGTTCCTCTTCTATCAGTTTCTCTGGCTCTACATATAATTTCTTCATTCTGTCCATGTGTATAGGAGTGTTATTTCCCTTTATGTTTATTTCATCATTTACATCAGATAGTTTCTTGATTACTTCAAAAGGTCCTTGAAATGCTTCTATGTTTTCTCTGTCTGGCAGTTTGACAAAAACTAAATCTCTTCTTTCAAAAGTTCTTAAATATCTATGTTTGCTTTTTATATTTCTGTGCCTTTCACTGGCTACTTGTGCATTCTCTTGGGCTGTCTGGACACCATAAAGAATTCTCTCTCTAGTCTGGTTTACTAGTTCATGAGGATCAAATTCCTCTTCCTGTTTATTTAATAATTCAAGTTCAAAAGGAGAAAAACCTCTCTGTTTGCGAATAGTACTTGAGATTGATTACTTTTTTCTAACTCTAACTCAAGCTGTCTTTGTTTTTCTCTATCTTCTAATTGTCTCTGTTTTTCTCTATCTTCAAATTGTCTCTGTTTTTCTCTATCTTCTAAATGTCTCTGTTTTTCTCTATCTTCGGCTTTTATTTTAGCTAGATTTATTTCCTTATCAGCCTCCATTTTAAATTTTTCCAACTCAGCCTTCACTTCAGCTATTTTCTTCTTAATCTCCATTTTAACTTTAGCCTTCTCAGCCTGCCATTTAACTTTTTTATCAGCTACCTTCTTTTCTACCCAATTTGCCTTCTCTGCCCCAGTGTATCCTAAAGAATCAGCCAACTCAATGTATTTGGCATAGAACTCGATAATGATATCCATCGTAATGTAATGATGCAAGCACAGTTATTCAGTTACAATACTAAATCTAGATTTAATTCTTTGCTTCACGGTGTAGAGCACCGACCACTTCTGACACCAAAATGTCACAGGCCTTTCTCCTACCTTTTATATTACTCATACAAAATCAAAAGACAGGCCTTCTTTTGCAGCTTTTCATATATATTTTGTTTTCACACAGGCAGCGTGTTCATCCTAGCTACGCCATCTTCTTGCCTCCTTTTTCTCTTCTCCCTCGCGCATGCGCACAGCCACTGTCTCCCTGATGCAATCTCACACACACTCCCAAGATACAATCCACCAACATTTCACTGTTATAGGGGCCATATTTATTGTAATGTTGTTAAAATTATAAAACGTATTTGTTTACTTTTTTTATGTTTGCATTAAACTGATTTATACTGAATGCAATGACTATTATTTTTTAACATAAAAAATAACACAAAAAAACCAAACAAACAACTGGAGCGATGTTGCAAATTGAAAGTAAAAAGATCGCGGTTGCAAATACTTCATTTTTCTAAAATATTCATCAAACGGAATCAACACCAGTCCAACAGTACTGAAGATAGAGGAATAATACATAAGTGAAAGATTAAGATAAGACAAAATACAGTTCAAACATTTTTGTAGTTACACAAAAGTTTAGTTTTATAAAAACTTAACTACTCTTTAATAAAAATTTAAAATTTAAATTACATTTCAAAAATATTTTTCTTACTATAAGTTTTTCTCGTATCTGAGACCACCGACTTATTAAAAGAAATCTTCGAAACCAGACGCGTTGTAAGGATTTTTTTTTATTTTACAACACACTAATATGATAGCACGACCAATTTCAATAATAAATGTCGTTAGCACTCACGAAAATCTTAATTTCCTGTGTGAAGCACACCCTTATGGATGCTAGTTACTACATTAGTTGTTATGCAATAGGAACTCAATTTTTAGGGAATACAAGAAAAAAGTTTAAATATTACTTTTCAACTGTTTATATTGTAATCCAGATAAAATTGATAACTTACTGTTGCGTATTTGCAGTTTCTTGGTGTTGTAATTTATTATAAACAAGGCCAGTGACCTGTCAACAATGCTAATCAATTATACACTGATTTTTTTCTTCTTTAAACCTTGCCTTATTTATCAAACAAAAATATAAACTTGTTAAAATAAAGGCAAACTTTTTATGTTAAGTATTACTTTTATTTTGTTTATAGGCATTTTACATGTTTTCGTGTAGATTAACAACGTATAAAACATTAGCCCTTTAGGAGAGAAAAATAAGTCTAATCTCGCGTGTATTGTTATAGCGTATCTAAAAGAATTCTCAACTATTAATGTATATATTTGGTTTTAGTCAATATTAAGTCTGTAATAAATAAAAGAAAAATGGAATTTAGACGTCAAGATAAACACAAGAAAAATGAGTACATTCACAATCATGATAGCCAGTGAATGAAAATAAAACATCGCCAGCTTTCATATAAACCTCAAAAGTTGTTGAAGCTTCAAAACATTTTTTTTTAGTCTCAACATTACCGACCCGTCTCACCGCACGACCAGATTTGTGTACAACCCAGGCTCCCACATCACGATCTCCTGTTTGTTTTATTGTAAGACCTGCTTTATACAGGCCATCAACAGGGGCGGTAAACACTCCAGTGTTTGGATCAAAATGGTTTCCTACGTTACGTTCTACAGTACTGAATGTAATAACTTTGTATCCGTCATAGTATTTCCCGTCCCAGCGACCGTGTGAAGCAACAAACCATGGTGTTGAATGTTTCACTTGTTGATTGGCTGCAAAGTAATAAAATAAAATAAAAATGACTCTGTTCCTTATAAACATTTTAAACATTTTAATTTCATTACAAGTGGTGCCTTGGATAGGACTAACATTAATCGCTGATTTAAACAAAATGTGCGTGCACTAAGAAATTTCGAGTTATAATAAAATAAATAAATGTAATACTCATACAGACTATTAAATAAGACAATAATACATTTAATTTCTGAGTCTAACGAGAAAATATAATATTTTTTTCTGAAGGCGGTCACTCTGTGACAGATAAAGTCAGCTAAAACAAAATGCTAACATTTTTTTTATATTTTACGTTCTACTGACTTTTGAATTTTTTTTCAAGGCTTTGGTCATGTAACATATTTATGTGTATTTACAAAATGCCAAAAGACAGAGCTACTTAGATGAATAATTTTTCTTTGGTCATCTAAACATATGTATGTGTATTTACAAAATGCCAAAAGACAGACCTTTTCTTTTGCACCAGTTTTCTGTTTCATTAAACATATTTGTTCTTACTTTAAATTATCTACCTATTGTCTGAAAATCATTTGACAACTTTAAAACATCTTTTTCCAGAGATTCATTCTAAAAATAAAAATATAAGTTATTGACATACGCCATGAAGTAAATAATAAAAACAATTCCAAAAAATAAAGTACACACTATCCTTATCTGCACCATTGTTGCAAAAAAACTCCCTCACATTATGGAACATGGATTATACAATAAGAAACTTCAAGTTTTACACGGAAGGTCCTCTATCATGAGAATACAAATTTATCTAATTCTCATGAACTTAATGTTTTAAAATAAAAACAAGTTATTAATAAATTTTACATAGTTGTTAAAATATATTTTTACATTGTAGCCACCAATACTTTTGATACTGTATTTAGAATAACTCTTGAATAACAGCAAACAATATGTTAAAATTCTACCGAATGTTACAATTTGTTGCTCGTGAACATAAAATCGGTCGTCATTCAAGTTGTTTTCTAATGCTTGCTTCAGCGCTTTGATATAATGACTTCAAACTGTGTCTATTTTATAACTTAATATAACAAAAATGTTTGTTTGAAATGTGTAAAAAAGTATTAAAATTTTTTGTTATTTCACCTTCTCCAGTTTTTCCTTGGTAGTCTCTAGGTTCCTGTTACTTGCTTGAAGAATTCTGTAAATGGGCAACAACCTCTGTTGTAGAAGTTGACAAATCACACCATGCTATTGAGTAGAATTACTGTCATTATTTCACACAATTAAAAACATGTTATAATTTATAAATGTTTGAGGTATCTAACATTGTTCAATTACTAGTAATAACTAGAACAATAATTATTGCAAAATTAATATAAATATTCCACAATATCACCTTAGACAGTAATTTTTCTTGTGTTGTAGAGATCAAATCAGAACGTCTTTGAATTCCTTGGGTTAAATACTCTGTTTTGTCTGTGTGATTCTGGATCTCTTTGTTTATTTTGTGTAAGTTTTTTTCATGTTCTTTTAAATCTAAAGACAGTTCCTCTAGTTTTTTGTTTGTTGTTGATTCTTTTTCTTTAAAATTTTCAATTACTTTATTCATCTCTTCTATTTTGCTTTCTTGTTCGTGTAGTTGTTTTCTCATGTTTTTTAAATTCTGTTTTTGTTTCTCAGACAAGGTTTTAGTTTTTACCACCATATCATTGTGTTCTGTTACAAAGTTATCTCTCCATTGTTTCATTTCTGATATGTCATCTTCAGTCTTTTGTTTTGTGTCTTGTAGAGAAGTTAGGGTTGTTTCAATATTCTTTACTCTTTCTATTGCGTTTGCATCACATTCTGCTATAAAAATGCAAATATACACAACATTTACACAAAAAGTTATGTTACGCTTTAAACATTAAATAACCTGGAAAAAATGTTTAAAACTAGTAAATGACCAATAGAAGAAAAACTATTTTTTAACATCATTTTACTTTTTTAGACAAAATTTTAATTTTACAAAATGTGTAAGTTAACATAGAGTTAGTAATATTTAATGTGAAATATTATAAGCAGTTTTTTGATTGTTGGTATTTGTGTTAAGATCTTAATTTTCTTTAAAGAAAATTTATTTACCATGGTCTTTAGAAATATTCTGAACATTTGTTGTATTCATACTTTTTTTTTCTGGTGTTGCTTTTTCCCCTGTCACCACCGTGGGAGGGTACAGCTTGGTAGATTCTATCATCAAGATAAAACACTAGTATTACTTTTTGTTCATAAACAACTAAATTTTGGACTGTTAAGCTTCAAACATCTTGGAAATATATAACTGTTTGTGTTAAATAGATCCTTTAAAATGTTTTTAAATATTAAAAAAACTGATTTGAAAACAGCAGCAACTCATAAATAAAAAATAAAGGTAAAGAGTTGTAAATGACAATTAAAAAGAAATAAACTTACCCACTAACATATATGTGTGATCTATGATTGTACTTTGTGCTGTTGCCACCATACTAATGGCATCTTTCACTGTCATATTGGAATCAGAAGTCTTGTCTACACATTTCATAGCGCTTGTTTTAATCTGTACAGTTAAGAATAATAGTAGTGGTTATATAGTTTAACTTTTTAAAATGCAACAGACAATGTATTATTTTCTTTAAAGCACTGGTTACACAACATGGTTTAGTCATTTCATAGGCTAAGATTCTGGTGTTATTATTAACAGTATTATTATAAACCTGCTATTGGCTTCTTTGATTAGTAAAAAAAATATTTTAATGACTTGGATTTTGGGATAATATTCTGCATTATTTCTGTATAAAAAAGTATACATATTAATAACATGATAAAAGCTATCAATAAGACACACTAAATTTGAAAATTTTGCGAACAAAATTTGTGGATACTTAGTATTGCACGTGAATTAAAAAACAAACACATAAAACATGAGACATGGGACTAAAACTACTATAGAAGAAAAAATTAAACATGTTTATACTCATGCTATTTAATATATTTTATGCCTTTAACAAACATGCATAGCTATATGATTTTATGTTAGGGTATAGATTAGGGGCCCATATAAATTAAATGATACTGAAATAACATAATTTTAGTAAGGCATTTAAAATACTGTCCCAACGTATCTCACAGAACTAGATTCTATTTGTGTTTACCTGCTGTATAAAATCACTGATGCTACTCTGTAGATGAAAACTTGACTCATCCAATAGCTCAAGCTGAGTTGTTAAATGTTTCTTTAATGGGTCAGACATCTGCATGAATTTTATCTTGTTAAATCGTGTGTTACATTTTCATAGTTATTTAAAAGATATATTTAAAAAATCGTACATGTTGTGTATGTGCTACATGCTAACAAAAAATGGTATACTATACTAATTTGCTAAATCTTTAATGAAATCGAAGCTTGCGCTATCCTAGATCGCGATCTACATACAGTACATGAAACGTTATAGTAACATAGCAAAACTAAAATCAAAATGTGAATTAACTTTAGAATAAACTAATATTGTATTAAAAATTAACAAGTACACAAAGAAACTATATTTTCAGACTGTAGTCCTATAATGGCGACCAAGAGTTTTGCTTTTACGGAGTGAAGTTAAGTAATATTGGGAAACTCCAATAATCTAATTATAGATGTCTTATCCACATTTAGCGTTTTATTTTTTAACAAGCCAAATCAAGAATTGTTTGTATTGATATCTGCGTTAAAAGACGACTTTGACTTTATAAACATAAACACAAATATATTGTACACATAATTTCTTTCAGGGATGCCTTGGGGGAGGGAGTGAAGGTAATAATCAACATAGACAATATTTACTTTAACCACCAAACGCTTCATAAATCAGTAGTTTGATTGTGTTTTTTTAATAGGGTCGGCTCAGAAAAAATGGAAAAAAAAACACTTTTAAATTAATAAGCCTTTTTTTATTAGTTTGTGTAGGCCTAATTATTAAGGGTACTTAATGGAAAACATTTGCATGTACTAAAAATATGGTTGCCATGGCAACGGCGTCCATCTTGAAAAAAAACCTTTTCCAAACTTCTAAAATTTCTTAAAGTAACATATAAAACGCTCAAATAATCATAGATCTTTTTTGTACTAACACTAATAGAGTCAGCTGGCTAGTTTTATAGACACCACCGAAAATGTCTAATCACTTTTTGTAAATATCTAATTAATATCATTGTAAGGTACACATTACATGCTATTGAATTTGTGTCTACTAAACTATTCGTGGACATCAGCATCGGGGTGGGGGGTTTGGTGGGGGTCTAAAAATTCCAGATTTTTGTGGACGTTATAAATGGGTGATCTTAGAGATCAACCGTTGGGCTTTACGAAAGAAAGGTCATGCGTAGATTAAATTGCTACCCTGCGCATCATCATTGAACAGACCCAAGAGGGGAACTCATCTCTATGTATTAATTTCATAGATTCAATGTAGAAATTGTTAAGACACTACGGGGTGCCATAGAAAATAGTCAACATTATTATGTCTTTATATGAAGGTCTGAAATGTAGAGTAGTTCATTGCCATAAGACTTCGGAGGCCTTCCCAGTACGGACCGGAGTAAGGCAGGGTTGCCTACTTTCACCATTCCTGTTCCTGCTGGCCATAGACTGCATTAAGAAGATGTCAACAGAGAAAAAGCAAATCGGTATACAACGGACACTGTGGAGCCAGCTGGATAACCTGCTGACGAACTGGCCGTTCTTTCTCATACACAACAGCAAATGCAAGATAAAACCAACAGGGTTGCTACTTTTTCTACATGTCTGGGCCTAAACATCCACAGAGGAAAAAGTAAAGTTCTGAAAGTCAATGCATCAAACAGCACCCTTATAGAATTGGCAGAAGAAGCCCTAGAAGAAGTGGATAGATTTACCTACCTTGGAAGTATTGTTGATAAGCGGTGCAGGGTAGAAGCAGACATAAATAATATGACGGGCAAGGCAAGATCAGTCTTCAACCAACTAAAAAATGTTCAAAGTTCTGGAACTTTAACCCTTGGAATAAAAATCTGGATCTTCAACACACTAGTAAAACATTTTTACCTTATGGAACTGAGACATGGAGAATATATGTTATAAATAAGAAGAAAATACAATCATTTATAAACGCATGCCTCAGAAAGATCCTGCAAATTCGCTGGCCTAAAACCATCAGAAATAATGTTCTATGGCAACGGACAAATCAACTGCCATCTGTAATAGAGATCCTGCAGAGAAAATGGAAATGGATTGGCCACACACCCAGGAAGCCTGTATCCAGCATAAAAAGACATGCCCTCACCTGGAATCCACAAGGCAGGAGGGAGAGAAGCAGACAAAGAAAGGCCCGGAGACGTGACCTGAAAGAAGACACCAAGAAGATTGGAAACACCTGTGGACAGTTGGAGAGACTAACCTAGGAGAGAGACGCCTGGAAAGCTCTTGTCGGCGGCCTATGTCCCAGGAGGGAGGACGGACAAACCTAACCTATAAATGGGTGATCTCTAAACACTAATATAATAGTAGTTGAAACATGATCAAACAGACGTCTCTTCATCGTTTATTTTTCTCTGACTGGTTGATTTAAAGACTTTGATAAAATTTCAACCACCCAGCCGTAAGTTAGAACGAATTGTGCATCGCTCGTCTAAGTCATCAAAAAAATATTTGGTCCCGTTTGGTGTAGTGTTTACCATACCCCTATCTCTAAAATAGACGCCATCTTAGTGAATGCATAACCGTATGTGATGACATACAATGGTAACACGGTTGTCAGACGGTGGTCATAGATATGTCATGTGGTCACTCACGATAGTCATACATCTGTCTGTAGTCTTACAAGGTAGATTTAATAATACAATACTTTATTAATAAGGAAGTAGGCCTATATCTGATGGCAGTCAAAGTTTCAAAATGAACTCACTTCCTCCTTGTAGGCCTATACCATAATGTAGTTGTCTAGAAATGGAAACGGAATGATATTTTTAGGGAAAACCCGTTGTTACCTGTATAACAACCAAACAACGATAGAAAACATATAAGTCGAAATTTTGATTTAAGAAGGATTTGTAAGCATTAGAAGTAAAATTCTTTTATTAAGGTAAATTTTGATTGCTCTAAAATATAATTAAGATAGTACATAACAGAAAATACACAATATTGTATTTTAATCCATGCATATCTATCTCTATCATATTCAACAAACAAAATGGCATAAATTGGTAAAACTAGAAATCGAAAAGGAACTAAAATGTCTTTACAGTCACTTCGTGAAGCACTTTTTAAAAATAAACAACATTCAGTTTTTTTAACAAGTGTCGCTGTATTTATTTTAAAAAAATCATGCTGCAAATTAGAAGTGACACATTTATCGAGGTAAAATGTTACTCTTTTAAACCAAATCGAAATTACACATAATAAATAGTATGCATATGGTCGTCTAGCTTTGTTTACATGTTCGAGAAAATTCAAACATCTGGAGCTTGTAATATGTTTTATAAGATTTTCTTTGGTCTCGAGAAATTTCTTAGAACAAACAATATAATGAATACATAACAATAGCTCACTCGGACATTTTCTGTGAGTGTCTCCACTCAAGCTCGTTTAACATATAACTTATAACCTACATTTGGAGTTAGAAACCAGACTGAATATAAAATCTATTTCTGTAAACTGAATTATTAAATTTTAAAGATTTTAAGCCTACATCATTTTAAAATTAAAAAAAAATACTGTTGGTCTCTAGAATATGTTATCAGTTTTGATTTAAAAATAAACCAGTGCTAAGAGTTTAATTTGAAATAAAAGCTACACGGATGTCTGACCAATTAAAGAAACATTTAACTACACAGCTCGGGCTATTGGACCAGGCAAGTTTTCATCTGACGAAAATCGCAGCCTCGCAGGCGCCACCCATATCATATTTTCATTATTTTGTTTACAGAAACCTTCTCGGTAGTATTCTCATCAACTCCCCAAAGTTTCATGGCACACGGATGAAAGGTGTCGAACCGCAATTTACTTTTATTTTTATACAGCGTCTATAGAGACAATTCAAACCTTCCCGGGGCGCCGCCCTTGCGAAATAACAAAATAATGTTATTGCAGAACCCATCCGTGGAGGGTTGTAATCAAGTCCCCAAAGTTTGATATCGATCGGATGAATGGTGTGAAAGTGCAATCGACTTTTATTTTGTATATACCATATTTAGAGAAAAATCGCAACCTCCCTTGGCGCCGCCCTTGCGAAATTAAAAATGAGTTTTTTTTACAGAACCCTTCCCTAGAGTGCTCTAATGTACTTACCAAAGTTTGGTGGCGATCGGACGAATGCTGTCAAACCAAAATCGACTTTTATTTTTCTATATCATATTTTGAGAAAAAACAAAATGCGCCCTGCTTGGACGCCACCCCTGCGAATTTGAAATTTTATTTTTCGCAGAAACCTCCACAGAAATTTTCTCAATGACTTCCCAAAGTTTGACGGCGATGTGATGAGAGGTATAGTAATGTATACAAGACAAACAAACACAAACACACACATATACATTGCTTTATATATATATATATATATATATATATATATATATATATATATATATATATATATATATATATTGGATTTTCCCGATATTATGTGTCGGAAGGTTTAAGCAACTCTGGACTCAACATTTAGCTGTTATTCTAGAACATAGTCTTAAGGTAAGGCCTTAGACCTACACCATATGTTTTGTATGTGTTGTATGGTAGATGACATGAAATATAACGTTTATACTGTAGATGGTTATATATATCAGAATTCAATACCTGGTGTTTTTAAAGGTTTCAGTTTCACTTTGTTATTACACCATAATATAATTTAGTAAATCTTACAAAAGTTTACTTAAACTAAATATAAAATATTAGTATATATTGTAACATAATTTATCAATTTAAGTAGATGAAGGAAATTTAAACCAATGTAAACTTAAAATTATTTTATTTTTCAGATGTCCGCCCAACTAAAGAAACATTTAACTACCCAGCTCGAGCTATTGGACGAGTCAAGTTTTCATCTACAGAGTAGCATCAGTGATTTTATACAGCAGGTAAATACAAATTGTTTTTGTATCATCGATGTGTATTATAAACGGGATAATTGTATTCAAAACAGTCTAGTCTAGCATTCATTAATATTTCCTATGTCTTATTGTTGTAATTTAAACATTATATTTCAATCACGTTAAATTATTCTAATCCTCATAACGTATTCAAAGCCTTAGCTTGCAACTAAACAGTTTTAGACAAACATTGTTTCTACAAAGTGTTATAGGGCACTGGTCAACAGTTTTTATACAGATTTCTTACTTGTCCAGATCAGAACTAGAGCCAATGAATGTGTAGACAATATGCCTGGCTCCAGTAAAGCTGTGAAAGATGCAATTGCTATGGTAACAACTGCACAAAGTATAATACTAGAACACACAGACATTTTCAATGGTATGATCATAGTCTTTATTTTTTTCCTATTGAATATAGTATTGCTTTAATAACAATTCAAAACAGATGAGCTTTTAAAATGATTATATTTCTATTTCTTTTCATTGATATACAAGATTCATAATGTTTTATTTTAAAAAGATTGATGGCATATATTGTATGAATTAAAACCTATCAATATGCACCCATCTGACAACAACCTCTTTATCTCATAAATTAGTTTAACATGAACTGATGTAATGTTCGTGTGTATCTTGTTGACAGATTCCACCAAGCTGTCCCCTACCACAGTGATGACACTAGAAAAGACAACACCAGACATTCAAGATAAGAAAGCTCCAATATCTGGTATTTTAACCATACTAATTAAAAATTACACTCATTAACACATAACATACAATATATATAAGTAATCTATAAATAATTGCAACAAGTATACGTAAGAATATTTTAAATACACTTTGGCAAAATCAACAATATTACAATAACAATGTAAGAAAAGAAAAAAATTGTAGTAATTTTGAATGTGTGTTTTTTCTTTTAAAATATTTAATGAATGCAATGAAACAGATAGAGTTTGATTTTGTTTAAAAATGTTTATTCTTGTATCCCAACATTTTGTGTTAAATTTATTTTTAGTTTGTTTGATAATATTTTCTTCAGACATTGACAAAATTACAATTTTGTTATTTAACAGTTGAATATAATCCAGAAACATCAAGAAGACTAAAAGATATTGAAACAGTTTTATCATCCCTTCAAAACGCAACACAAAAGACTGAAGATGACATATCAGAAATAAAACAATGGAGAGACAACTTTGTAACAGAACAAAGTGATCTGGGGATTAAAATTCAAAACTGGTCTAAGAAACAAAAACAGAATTATAAAAACTTAAGAAAACAATTAATAGAGCAAGATGACAAAATAGAACAGCTGATTCAACAAATTGTAAGTTTAAAAACAAAAGAATCAGACACAGACAAAAGCTTGGAAAAACTGTCGCTAGATTTGAAATAATATGAAAACAACCTGCACACACTAAATAAAGAGATGAGTGTTTACACAGATAAAACAGATAATGTTACACACGAAATTCAAAGACATTCGGTTCTGATATCTGCTATACAAGAGGATACAACAAACAAATTTGATAAATTATTGTCTAAGGTACAGTTTTATAATATTTAGATCAATGCTAGAGTTCTATTAGTGGCTATATTTTTTCTCGTCTATACACTACCATAGCAACTCTTCACTGGTATTTTAAATCGCATAACATTTATTGCTTGCATTGTAAAATATTCTGCCATTATATAAATTGTTTTATGAGTTTTATTTGTTTCAATCTTATGTAAACACATTTATTAAACATGTACTTTTTCATTTTTTCTATTTAGCATGTTGTGACTTTTAAACTTTTACAACAAAGATTGATGCCAATTGACAAAATAATTGAAAGATATAATCAAAAATATGAGACTAGGGAAGGGAAAATGAAGAAGGTTAATTAACCTTAAATGTTCATAGCTAAACACCATGTAATATATTTAATACAATTATAAAACAAGTGGTTGTTAAATGTATCTTTGTCTTTTTATTTTTACTAGTTTAAAGAAGTAATTAAATTTTAAATATCAAATAAAATAGATTAATTTATTTTAGTAATAAATTAAAAAAGTAAAGTAAAAGTTCTAGCCTTCATTTATATCAGAGCTGTTACACACAATACTTGTAGTGATTGTAGTTAACTGCGCAAACTTAAAAAAGATGATTGATTAAGACAAATTAATTGTTTGTGACACATAATGTATTTCTGTAACTGTTGTTTTGCTCTTAGACTGAAACTTTGGAAAAAGAAGTTTTAAAACTATCACAGGATCTTCAATCTATTGGTAGGTTATTTCTTTTCTATATAAATATACATTATAATCATGGAATACTAGTTAAAATTGTTTTTTAGTTTACCAGAAAATACAATGTTTTTATATATATATATATATATATATAAATATGTATATATATATATATATATATATATATATATATATATATATATATATATATATATATATATATATATATATATATATAGATATATATGTATATGTATATGTATATATATATGAATATATATATATTAATGTTGTTTATTTTTTTCATAAGTTGTTAAAGTAAATTTCTCTAAATTGTGTAACTTAAAGCTTTTGAAACATTTGAGAATGTTTTTAAAGTAAAGCTACGGTATTGATCAAATAAGCATCTTTAAACACACACTGCAAATATTTCCTAATTATTTTATTAATAAGCATATTTTAAAAATACGTTCATATCTTCATTTGTTTAAGGATTTTATTTTTCAAGATAATTGTCAACAGTAATAGCCTTTGTATTTTAAAAATCAAGGTATACATTTTATGTGCTTTGCTTATTGCATCGTTTTTATGTAGAAGTATGCTATTTTCAAATTAATTATTAAATGTAGATTCACATTGTTTTATTCTATTGGCCCATATCAGAGATGTGAAGGACTTTACTGCAGGAGACATTTTTCATTACTTAAGTAATGGAAACAACCCACTTAAAACAATTGTCAAACTAATGTTAGCCATAAGTACGAGAAAGATAGAATAAAAGTTGTCTTCTGTTTTGGGCCGAGGCTACCTTTTTATTGACCTCAAACTTCTAAACTAATGATTGGTCCATAATTTATATGATTTTGTTTCTTGTGTGGGTTACTTGCATTCAATATATAGATGTAATCCTTACTTTTACTTTGAAATCGAATTAGAAAAGATATTTTTCATGAAATTTTAACTTGTAATTGTTTGTCTATAAGCTGAGTCGCTCGATTCGGCACATTACTAATGTGAACATTTGATCCAAGTAGAACCAACAAGTTTAAAAAAAAGTTTGTAATAAGTATTTGGTAATGTTTAGATACTTTATATATTTTATTTCTTGCAGCCAATCAACAAGTGAAACCTTCTACACCGGGGTTTATTGCTTCACAAGGTCGCTCGAAAGGGAAATTTAATGACGGATACCAAGTTATTACATTCAGTGCTGTAGAAACTAACGTAGGAAACCATTTTGATCCAAAGACTGGAGAGTTTACGGTCCCTGTTGATGGCCTGTAAAAAGGAAGTCTTAGAATAAAACAAACAGGGGATCGTACTGTAGTAGCTCGTGTTTTTTGCATATCTGGTGGTGTGATGTCATTGCGCGGTAGTGTTTGGACACAAGACAAATCTGTAGAAGCTTCAAAGACTTTTGAGGTTCGGATGAAAACTGGAGATGTTTTATTTTTAGAATCTAGCTTTAAGGATTTGGAATGTTCACATTTTTCTTGTTCCCTACTTGACGTCTAATTTTTATAGTTCAAACCAATTCAAGGGAATTTTTTTTTAAAATATCAACAAGTTTTACAATTATTTGCATTTAATAAAGAGTAAATATAGACTAGTTTCTGAAAACATTTTCAACATACCAGAAAACAAGGAATTTTACTGATGGTCATTACACGCGTCATTAAACATACTTATACTATTACAATTTTCATACCAAATACTTAGATATTTTCCTAAACAATAGCAAAATTGTCTTTCCTTTTTTCCTATGTGTTTTTGTTCTTGCCATATATTGCTGAGTCACAAATGTTTTGTCTGTAATTTCTATCAATCTTTTTCTGTATTGTATTAAAGATTTATTGCCTTATCAATCGTCTGAATTTTGTTCTCTACCTTGCTTTATTTTTCTAATGCCAGTTTCAATAACTTTAATGCAGGTCATAATAATATTAAAGTTGTCTGTCTCTTTAGTATTTTGTAAATAACAATATCGTTCTTCCTTCATAAAGATTGGCTTATTTCGTCCGTTACATCCCTCCTAATGTAACTTAAACAGATTTCAGTTTATAACGCTTGTGTTACACCTGACCTATCATTTTTATGGTTCGCTGATCGGAGAGGGGGGTGGGGGGCACACGATTAAAAAGAACACAACCAACTCTCTGTGTCTTGTTCGCGTCAAATAATATAATCGAATAAAATGAATTCAGTCACAGGAATGACCCAGTTTTTCACTAAGCTTAATCAATGGCTTACCATCTGCTTTCATAGTGCCCCCACATATCTCCCTCTTGATGACAATACACTATGACATAACGTTTGTCTAAATTGGAATTTTTATTGACTGTTTAAAATATAATCAGTTTCTTTGTTTAAACGACATTTTCCCCAGTTCTAATTCTAATTAACCTCCAAAACACAAACTTCTTATACAGACGGATAATTGAGAATAAACTCTACCGGCTTTAGAGTTCTTTTAGTTGTAAACATCAAAGGCTTGATTAAACAGGAAGTTTTAATAAAGAGAGCACATCATTAATGTAGGCATCGAATAACGTCAAATAGGAGGTCAGCAGATAAAAAACCCCAAAAAAAATTGTAGAAAATGTCATCGGACTTGTTGAAGATGGTGAAATAAATTATTGGGGTCCGAGTAAAATAAAACTATAACAGACACCTCGGTCTAATAAAACTCTTCAGCGGAATATATCAGTCATGACGCAGACTTTAAAGATCAGATTTTGTTAGAGGAATAGTCTATCTATATTTTTCAATGTGTGTTGTTTGTCTACTGCCATTGTGTATTTTTAGAAAAAATGGGAACCTACTTGTTTATTACTCGTTAAATGAATATATTTAAATATTGTCTCCTTTTGACCAATCTCCTTATGGTCTACCTGAGATCGTATCCTCCTTAAAGCTTCAAGTCGGCCTATCGCTCAGCTGTCTTCAGTTTCTAATGAATTTGTTTAGAGAGTTTGTCCCGTCTTGTTGGTTTGTCCTCTCTTTTTTTCCTTCCATAAGACGTTATCTAAATTGTCGTCTTCCCTGGTGTCTTGTGTACTGGCTGACCTGCCGTTAGTGTGTGTGTGGGGCGAGGGGGCAGGTGTTGTGGTGGACGTTAATTTTTCCGTAGACTTGTACAGAAACCCCCCCCCCCCCTTCGACGAAATATTATTTATATAACAATATTATATACAAATTTCAAATGTCGTCCCCCCAGGAGATAAAAGTCTTAAGAACTACTTTCGGGGACCTAAAACCCACTCGAGGTCCAAGTTTGTTCTCAAATTGTTCTTCACGTATTTCATTCTTGAAAATGTTTGTTACAGAAACTAGATTTTTAGGTTCAGAATAATGAAATTACTAGCTATGTCTGCAGCAGAGGCCAATTTTTATACCCACTCTTCATCAGATATTAATGGCTGTGGCTTACATTTACTTTCCAGGAAGTCACCTATTTCTTTTCTTAACTTAAATACTCTGCTCAGAACTTTCTCGCAACAGTCAACGTACTGCTGTGTTATATGGTAAATCTTACTATTCTGTGTCTGTATCTCTCAGCATATCTCTGAATTGTCTATGGTTGAGCCCATGTGAAATTCACCATCTTCTCCACAGGATTCAGTACACTGCTTGTGTCCATATATTTAACACACAAAGCTTGCGGGTGAATTAATACAGTGCAGGAATATTAGTTGTAGAATATTTTTCTCGTTCGTGTGTCCAACCAAGCCTTTCTTTATGCCATTCATTAAAAGTCAGGTAACTGAGGTTAGTCCAGTCCAAGTTATAATAATGTTTGTTTCAACTAATTGAATATATCCTCTCCGGTGACGGTGCCATACATGTTATGTATGGAAGCCAGCCCTTGTGTTAATGACATATGTTTGTTTTACTTTGTGTATGTCTTTTTTATTCAATAGTTTACGTATTAGTCTTTGTCAAATTTGTTGATTATTTAGCTAGCGTGTTGTTTAAAAATCGAAAGGAATTTTTTTTAAATTGATGGGTATACCCGTAATTATTTTACCGATTTCAAAGAAATGAAAAATCGCCATTTAATTTTTATCCTCTAAAACTGTAAAAGTAATATCAAGGTAGGCCTACTGTTGATTTATAAAGCACCATAATTTCTATAAAATGTGTTGCACACCAAGTTAACATAATGCTTTCATACTAAATGACACCTTCATTGTTTACTTATATTACATTCTATTATTAATTAATAATTAAGAATGGATTTTAATTTTAATTAAATTTTAATTTTTTAAATTTAATTTTTAATTGTTTAACTTTCAACAATCTCGAAACAAAAGTACATTTCTTTTTTTGTTGAAACATAAACTCATACCCAGAATAGCATCTGCACTACTCAGATATTCGATCAATTAGGTTTTGACTCACTCAAGATTTCGAGACCACTGAAAAACATAATGGCATCAACTACAATTTTCCGGCAGACAAATATCCAATTGGGGCCATGCATGCCCCGTATCAATTACTTCGTTTACTATACACTTCATCCTATATGTCTTAGGTGTGTCCATAAATCGCAGTTTAGTACCTACGTCTTCATTTCTCTTAAAGGGTTAAACATTTTAAAGGTAATTAAATATCTTGATAATTTTTAAAAGGCTATTTATCTGAGTAAAAGACTCATTTTAACATTTTAAAATAATTTAGCTGTATTAATTATTATGAATTTAGAAACATTTTGTGTCCAAGTTTCAATTTATTTTAACTTTTATTTATATTGTATTATATTAAAAACATACTATAAGTTTAATTAAAAAGCACATTTTCAACCTAAAACATTAGCTAAATCAAATCTACTCTCAAAAGATGTCTAATCACTTAAGAAAACATTTAACAACCCAACTCGAGCTATTGGACGAGTCAAGTTTTCATCTACAGAGCAGCATCAGTGATTTTGTACAGCAGGTAAATAGTAATGGTTTAGTAAGCATTGATATATATTCTAGACTATATGTGATTAACTTAAGTAAACATTAAAACATACAACTATGCTATGCATTATATTTAAAATACTGCCTTGTATCATTATTTGCCATTAGTAATGTTTATATTAATTTACCATACTAATTATAAGTTTTTATAAAGGTAGTCTCGAAATGAAGACGGTTTTTGAGAGCTATTTTTAAATATAGATTTGTATTCATTAAACTTTACCCTTATATGAAACCATGTTATTTGCCATGAATGTTAAATATTCTTCAACAATCTGTGTGTAAATTTGGATATTATGAAAAATAAGTCTGAATGGAAGAACAATACATAACGAACGACAAAGACACGAGGAAATAAAAAGCAAAAAAAACAAAAACAAAAAACGTAGAACAGTTGAGCAGATAATCAATGAAAATAATTTATTATATATATATATATATATATATATATATATATATATATATATATATATATATATATATATATATAAACATAGTGTTTAGCAACTTGACGCGAAACAGGCAACATGCAAATCAAATATGAAATAGCTCTATCACGCTACCCTGCGGCTTTCCGTCAAATTCAGAAAACACGACAGACACTTTAATAAAAGAAAGTTAAACATTATCAAATTGGCAACCTCAGGCCTATTGCACATTATGCAAACTACTAACCAGTAATATACCGTCCATTAACCGTAGAAACAGAAAAGATCATTTTTGGCTATTGATGTATCCAAAGTCTGTCAGTGCAGAGAAATGCCATCAACTAACTGCTAGATGTAGCATTGTTAGGTCGAGAGAGAAAGAGGGAGAGCCCATCTTTGGACTTTTTTCCGTATGTATATACATGTAATATACCTTTAGCTAATCAAGAAGGATGATACGCCCATGATTGGAAATTAATAAATTACCCCACTGGCACTATACACATTGGTCAATGTTAATCTCTCTGTCTCCTTGAGCAGGCATTTCCTGTTGCAATGTATCCTATAACTATACCAAACAAATGCCTACGGGTGTTGTCACTTGCTGAATTTAACAAGGGATTGAGAAAAGCCGACAAAAAAGCGGAGACGACGCTGCTAAAGAATCATCTAATGCTAGGCGTCGTTATAGTTGACATTATAAAGATGAACTACATCTGGAACCATATTAAGAAAGTGATAAGGGAAAGAAGACTGGAGATCTTTGAGTTGATGGTCCATACTTCAGGAGGCAATGCTTGGAGAGGAATATGAATAATCATCCCAAAAGTAGAAACATAGATTTCGTGAATTAAAACTAGTTGTATCTTTTCAAGTATTTATATTTGAAATTTAAATCATACATTTCAAACAATACAGTTTTGTTACAGTGTAACTAGGCTAAAAAACTTATAATTAGCTTGTGTGTATAAATCGTTAATTAAAGAAAATCATGTAAAAACTAATCACAGTAGGATGCCTTCCTGGTAAATTTTTAAACATAACTTTTACATGATGTTACATTGAAAGTTCTACAACCAGTATTTTAAGGTTGACGCAAGATATTAGAAAAATCGGTATGTAATTTGGTTTTTTAAAACCCTTTCTTATAAACTGTATTGAAGAAAAATATACAATGTGTGGCGCATTGTGTTGATTTCTTTAATTGTTGGTTGATGTGATTTTTAATCGAGTGTGTCCTTTTAGATTTGTATTGAAATACTAATAATCGATATCTAACGCTTGCATTGTGAACTTTGCAAAAATAAAGTATTATATTCTAAAATAATGTAAAAAAATTAAAAATGGTATGTACACCAATGTGCGACTGATGTTCAATAATTCATTTAATTTACGCGAACATATATAATTAAAAAATAAAGGAATAGGGACTTTGGCATGGCATTGTAAGATGTAATCATCATTTATAGAGTAGGAGACATGTTTGGCTGCTGGTTAAAGGGAACAGCTAACACCACTATTTTAAACATAGTTGGTCCAACGAATGTTTATGCTAAACTATAATTTAGCTTACCTTACCCTGTTATATTATTATCACGTCTTTAACCTTCAAAATAATATATGATGTGTTATTGCTTCAAATTTTACAAATTAGGTAAGCAGTCCATTTTCCTAATGTCTGTTGGTCAACATATTTTTCTATTTGTTTAATGTAATTGTGTTTCGCGCATGGGCAAACAGTGGTACAATTGTGTGATTTTCGTGAATTGTGAGGAGTTGGTATTCGAGTATAAATGTCTCAATTCTTGTAAACTTCATTTGGGCAACGTCGTTTAGAATAAGCTGACTTTTAAAAAAAAATTCTAGCAGCCAATCATCATGCAAAACCTTCTACACTTGTCTTTATTGCATCACACGGCTACAGTGATGGGAATGACAATGTACTTAAATTCAAATCTGTAGCACGTAATGTTGTAACAGAGGCGTAGCGACCCTTCCCGGCGCCCGGGGACAAACTTTTCGATTTGCAACCCACCCTCAAACTTTCGATTTGTACCCCCCTCGAGATTTCCATTTGCACCCCCCCTCCCTCAAACTTTCGATTTGCAACCCCCCCCCCCCCTCGAGATTTCCATTTGCGTCCCCCCTCAAACTTTCGATTTGCACCTTCTCAACCTTTCAATTTATTTTTCCAACCCATTTTGGCGCCCCCTAAGGTCGGCGCCCGGGGAAATATATGTCCCCCCGCCCCCCCCCCCTCGCTACGTTACTGTGTTGTTAACCGTTTTGATCCATGCATTGGAGAGTTTACCACGCCAGTTGATGGCATGTACATAGCGAGCCTTATAATAAAACAAACATGAGATGGTAATATTGCAGCTTGGTTGATGATTAAATCTGAATGTGAGGAGTTATATGTCGGTGTTGTTATTGAAAAAGAAAAATATATTGAAGCTTCAAGAACTTTTCTACTTCAAATGAAAGCTGGGGAAGTCTTATATTCAGTCACAGAATTTCATATTTGTGAATGTAGACATTTTTCTTGTTTATTTATTGGAGTTTAATTATTATTGTTTGAAAAAACGTTTATAAAATTTAGAAATTATGAATCTCTTTCTATAAGTGCAATGTGGGGTATATTTGTCTCTTTATCACATCCATCAGATCGTGTAGCTACAAGTGAGTTTTAGATGGATTTTTTTTGCCGAACTTTGTAAATTACTCTTTTAACCCAATGCGGAAACTTTAGAAAACAAAATAATTGCGTCTGAAGTGATCGAAAAATGAATTAGAATGACCTCGGCCTTGAGTTAACTAAACAATGTTTAATATGCTTGAATTCGATCATACACTATCAGTTGCGATACGAAAATGCTATTTTGTGAGGCACTTGGAAAAATACCAGATCCTCACAAATGTTATAATAAGGTTTTGAAAATTGAACATCTCGACCGCTTCTATCTACTAATTAACCGGTGATGGTAACGATAATGGTAACGATAATGGTAACGGTGATGGATATGATGAAGATGAAGGTGATGGTGATGGCGATAGTGATGGCGAAGGTGATGGTAATGATTCTGATAATATTAATGTTAATGATAATGGCAATGAAAATGGTAATAGTAATGGCATTCGTAATGGAAAGGGTAATGATAATAAAGGTAACAGTAACGGTAACGGTAACGGAATCGGTAACGGTAACGGTAACGGTAACGGTAACGGTAACGGTAACGGTAATGGTAACGGTAATGGTGACGGTAATGGGCACTTGATAATATGTTCTAATTTCAGCCAGTAAACAAATATATTTATTTAAAGTTATGTTTGTTTTCTTGGACAAAGTGTTTGGTAAGGCAGCTAAGAAAAAAAAATGAGTTTGTGTGGGGGAGATAAAGTTGTGTATTAAAGTTGTGTGATAAACATGTCTTCCTTTGACTTTATAAAAAGGTTATTTTTTAGTAAATTTATTGACTTTTAACTAAAAGCATTAAAACATACAAATTAACGTTAGTTATAAGCAGAGGCGTAGCGACCCTTCCCGGCGCCCGGGGACAAACTTTTCGATTTGCACCCCCTCCCCCTCAAGATTTCGATTTGCACCCCCTTCAAACTTTCGATTTGCAGCACCCTCAACCTTTCAATTTATTTTTCCAACCCATTTAGGCGCCCCCTAAGCTCGGCACCCGGGGACATATGTCCCCCCGCCCCCCCCCCCCCCCTCCCCTCGCTACGCTACTGGTTATAAGCGTTCTTAATTTGTAAATGTATCCGTATAACACGATAATGGAACATATGTCCACTGTTAGTAAAATTAAAGCATTCAGTTTACTTAGGCAAACTAATGTGTAGCCTCCCTTGCTGGTTTTAAAACTTGTAACGGGGAAATAATTACTTTAGTATTTTATCGAGGGTATGTGAGTGGAGAGGGTGTGATTGTATTAAACATGAGTGCGTATGTTTCTTAATACTACACTCAAAATTTACTGATCTATCTGATACGTTTATTTCCATACGTTTTATTTTTTAGCACAGAAGAAAATTGCTCTTAATATTTTGAGGCTTCAATCTCACTCCACTTATTTCTATCACTGCCTGTCTACAATGTTACTTCTATTCCCCATATGTCACGTCAATTATCAATTTTGCTATATATGACGACTTTGGTGTGGCTGACTTTCTAGACTTATAGCTTGCACTAATTTTCTTGACCGACTAACACAACTACAGAATTTTTCTTTCGACAGACTAGATACTCCTCGTCTTGAATTCAAACAGGCCTTCACCTTTCTTACGTCTCTAGTCCCGTTACCCTGAACTTATCTTTGATCGGCTACCACTGGTCACCATGTTTCTGGTTTTGCCTATCCAAGCTATGACAGTTATGCTACATGCAATATATATCACTTGGACAGCTTTTTCTTAGCATTAAAGTTGTTTGCTTTTAAGGGGTCGGTAAAGCTTATGATTGCTAAACCGAATAGGCCTACTCTCGAGTTCGAACCTTCGGGGAATGAGGGTCGCTATGTGGGGACAACTCTTTCAAAATCAAAAAACTGCTGCCTTGCAGTTCGTTCTTGGTTTGACAAGACAGCTAATCTAAAAAGAAAAGCAGGCTGAAATCAGACATGTTGTTTTCCCTAGCTAACGGGCCTCATCTGCCCAATGTTCCGCACTCAAGACTTTTTGATTAGCTCTCCTGCTCTATCCCATTCGACCACTCAAAAAAACCAAAACATTTTCATAAACGAAATGTTGTGTGAGTATAGAAAGAAATATACATTAAAAAAACTTTTGAGCTTTACATTAAAATAATTCTGATTCATATAATTTTTACCTTATTTTAAAAAATTAAATAAAACGTATCTTATAATCTTTTTAATATGTAAGCGAAATGATGTGAGTATACACAACCACAAACCATAATACATCTATTTTTAATTTATCAGAGCATGTCATTCATTAATACATTATACATTCTAGTCGAAAACAATGTGATTATTTTTAAATAAAATGTTACCAAAGTTGAATCAAGTTTAAATAAAGACTTGCTAAATAAAGACGAAGAAATAACCTAACATTGGCCGCAAAAAAATATTTGTTACACTGTTTATTACTCCTTAAAACAATGTTTTTTTTCTGTAAATGTTATGATGTATGAATATTAGACGTCAAGAAAGGAACAAGAAAAATGTGAACATTCCAAATCCGTAAAGTCAGTGGCTGAAAATAAAACATCTCCAGTTTTCATCTTAACCTCAAACGTCCTTGAAGCTTCTACAGATTTATCTTGTGTCCAAACATTCCCGGGCCGTGACAACACACCACCAGATTTGTGATAAACACCAGCTTGTACAGCACGATATCCCGTTCGTTTTATTGTAAGACTTGCTTTATACAGGCCATCAACAGGGGCGGTAAACTCTCCAGTGTTTGGTTCAAAATGGTTTCCTACGTTACGTTCTACAGCCATGAATGTAATAACGTTGTCATATCTTTTCCCGTCCCAGCGACCTTGTGAAGCAAAAAACCCTGGTGCTGGATGTTTCACTTGTTGATTCGCTGCAAGGAATAACATTTTTAAAATATGACAATTTATTTTATCACAAGTATCTAAAGAAATTTTAAAACATGCTAAAAGAATTAAATAAATGTAAAGACATTAAATGACACTTGACTAAAACATAACTACAGAGACAACATAATCTAAGTTTACTTAAACACAAGATCATATTTTAATCTAAGTTTACCTTTTGTTTTGCACCAAATTTATGTCATTAAACATTTGCTACTATATAAAAATTACCTACCAAATACCTGAAAATCCTGTGACAACTTTAAAACATCTTTTTCCAGAGTTTCAATCTAAAAATAAAAAACTAAGTTATGATATATGTAATGAAGTCCCTAATAAAACCATTCCAAATAATAAAGTAGAACACTATCAATTCAGCTTTGTGTATGCAGAATTTATCACAAAATACAAATACACATAAAATATATAAGGGGACACTTCAACTTTTACATGGAAAGTCCGGCATCATGAGAATCAGAGTTCATCTGATTCTCATGAACTAAATGATTTTAAATAAAAACAAGTTACTAATAAATTTTACATATTGGTTAGAATACTTTTTTTTTTACACTTTAGCCTTTAATACCTTCAATATCGTACTTTGAATAACTTGTATAACAGCAATAATTCTTTTAAATGTTACAATTTGTTGTTTATGAACTTAAAACTGTCATCATTTGAGCTGTTTTCTAATGTTTACCTTAAGGCTTAATATAATGAATTTACATTGTGTCTATTTTATAATGCTTAAATGTGTATGTGAAATGTTTAAAAATAAATAAATACTTAAATATTGTGTAATTTCACCTTATTCAATTTTTCCTTGGTAGTCTCTAAGTTTCTGTTATTTGCTTGAATCATTTTGTCAATAGGCGACAATCTCTGTTGTAGAAGTTGACAAACAACACCATGCTATTGAGTAGATTTACTGTTATCATTTCACACAATTGAACACATTTTATAATTGAATTTTTTCAGGTATCTAACACAATCAAATTACTTTGTAATTACTAGAAAAATAGTTCTCATGTGATTAACATAAATAATCTACAATATCACCTTAGACAGTAATTTTTCTTGTGTTGTAGTTATCAAATCAGAATGTATTTTAATTTCTTGGGTTAAATGATCTATTTTGTCTGTGTGATTCTGGATCTCTTTGTTTATTTTGTATAAGTTTTTTTCATGGTCTTTCAAAACTAGAGACAGTTCCTCTAGTGCTTTGTTTGTTGTTGATTCTTTTTCTTCTAATTTTTCAATTACTTTGTTCATCTCTTCTATTTTGTTGTCTTGTTCATGTTGTTGTTTTTTTAAGTTTTTTAAATTCTGTTTTTGTTTCTTAGACACATTGCTAATTTTCACCGCCATTTCACTTTGTTCTGTTACAAAGTTGTCTCTCCATTGTTTTAATTCTGAGATGTCATCTTTAGTCTTTTGTTTTGTGTCTTGTAGAGAAGTTAATGCTGTTTCTATATCTTCAAGTCTTCTTATTTTTTCTGCATGAATTGAAACTTTAGATATAATGTAAAATTGAGCTGAGAAATATGATAACAATTAATGATAAAATCAAATGTTTAGCATCATTGTGATCATTATCAAGCATTCAGTTTGTATTAAAATCTTTATAATGTATATTTGTCTTCATTGGGTATTGTTTTAATTGTGTAGACTACATACAAACAAGTTTAAATTAGGGTACACAACTATTAAGTTACAAATGTATTAATGCACATTGCAATACAATTTGTCATTAGGATTTACACAAAGTTATGCACAATTTTAATAAAAAAACAAATATACCAGGTGTAGAGTCTGTTAAAATATTTTCTACTGTTGATTTTAAACTTTTACTTTTGGGTGTTATCTTATATCCTGTCATCTTTGTGGATTCTGTTAAGAAGATACAAACATGATGCACATCAGTTAACATTGAATTAAACTAACTAAAGCATTGGCAATAGTGTCACTATTTGTACACATAGTGACAGCAGTTTAAAATTGATAATTTGCTACAAAAGAAGTTCACAATAGTCAGTGTGAAGTGAAGTAGTATACAAAAGTAAAAGAAATTATAATTTGGTAAATGTTACGAAAATAATAGCTTTATAAGCTAAACAGTTAAACAAATTTAAATAAGCAAATACAAGTGTAATAAAAAAACAAAATAAAATGATCATACCCGTGAAATTGTCTGTGTATTCTAGTATTGTACTCTGTGCTGTTGCTACAACCACAACTGCGTCTTTCAATGTAATGTTGGTGTCAGAAGTATTGTGTATACATTCTATTACTCTTGTTTTAATCTGCACAACAGGAAATATTATATTTAAAGTGGTTATCTAGTTATACTATTATAAGAACAAAATACAGATAAGGCCATCTATTATTTCATCAGAACTTGTTTAATACTAAATAATTTAAAGATTGATTGTATTCAGTATTTTAAATAATTAAAAAATACATTGAGACTTGTGAATTGCCATAGGTATAACTTGTAGGCATATACTGTGATGATACTTTATTTTCTTTAAAATACAACTAATTAAAAAGACAACATTCCTAACAAAAACAAAATTTGAATATGTCTAGCCAAATTACTTGCTGTACAAAATGACTGATGCTACTCTGTAGATGAAAACTTGACTCGTCCAATAGCTCGAGCTGGGTAGTTAAATATTTCTTTAGGTGGTCAGACATCTGTGTAGAGTTTATTTAGGTAAGATTTGAAAATGTTTATTTTTTTTTTATAAATTCTGGTAAATTTATTCTTACTTTTAGTATGTTGTAAAATTACATTTGAACTCTTAAAATATAAGCCTAATAATTTACTTAAAGTTACAATTAGCATACATAAATTGCAAATTAATGAAAGGATAATTTTATATGTACACCATTTATGAAATATTATCAGTGCTAGGGTAAATCATTTGAATGTTAAACATATTATTTTTACCAACAATTAGATCTATGACCCAGCTCACCAATTGCTACTGATGCTACTAAAATAACTAATAAATGTAAACTCGCAGTTAGCAATAATACTGTAGTGAATGCCCCTATTATTATCCAATATATCAGCATAGACCTATAAAATCATGTACAATTTAGGGATTTAATTTTTATCAATTAAGTCAGTGCAGTGGCGGAACTAGAAAAAAGGTCCACCCCGCAAAAAAAAAAATGTGGGCCCCTATATATATATATATCTATATATATATATATATATATATATATATATATACATGTATATATATGTATACATGTATACATGTATATATATACATATATATATATATATATATATATATATACATATATATATATATATATATATATATATATATATACATATATATATATATATATATATATATATATATATATATGTATACATATATATATATATATATATATATATATATATATACATATATATATATATATATATATATATATATATATATATATATATATATATATATATATATATATATATATATATATATATATATATATATATATATATAAACTAAATACACTCAATACGGGCTTGTTCGAAATTTGAAAAAAATTCTATTTTTAATTCTCTGTTTCACTGTCTGACTTTGTTATGGTAATGCTTCCTAGACTACTAATCAGTCAAAAGAAAATGTAGCATGAAAGCTTTGTATGTGTAATGGTTTCTCGAATTATGTTTATTTTTATGTTTATTTTTATGTTTTTTTTTGTTTTTATATTATTAGTTTTTAATACATTTCCTTTATATACTTTGTCATTCTTTATTATGTTTTTTTAAATGCTAATTATAAGAAGTAATCACTTTTTAATTAGTTCAATGCAAAAAAAAAAAAGTTTCCCAATTAAGAGCACACTATTTGACTATTTAAAAAAGGGAAATAAGTAATGGAAGTGGTTTGAACGTTTGCCTATCTTTCACACTACAACTCATGTAGCGAATATATTTTTTTCCTTTACGAAACAGCGTGTGTTAGCTACTGTAGAACATCACTAATGTAGTAAATCTGTTTGTTTTTTTACATGAAAAAAAAATTAACTATAAAAAAAAAAATTGATTATGGTCGGCTGAGGGCCTCAACTCTGGCCCGCCCCCTCCCCCCCCCCCCCCCACCCCGAATTGCGGTGTCTGGCGGCACTGTAGTTCGGCCCCTGAGTCAGTGGTAAGGTAGACCCGAACCCTAACATTTTAGTCTATAAATTTTGAAATTGGTGGCTATTCCATATATATAGTCTATACTAGATCTAAAAATCTAGGTTAAAACTGAAAGTTTGAAGGCTAAATAGTAAATAATATAGTAAATTCAGTATATGTTAATAATACTAATATAAATATAATAATAACAAAACAAAACAGCATTAAAATTATATTAACACCGTAGATCTTATTATTGTCAAATTCAAATCAGGAGAACATTTAGAAATGTTTTAGACATTTAGACAACTTATACATACGATTGAGAGTCCTATTTACTTTTCAGATCTATGATCAGTAAGCTGAAAAAATAATATGGGGAAAATCCGATTATTCTAAAATAATGTATCATTTTACTATAACTCACGAAACAAATCTTTAGTGATGAAAATTGTTTCTTTCAGGCATTATCGGCGAAGGGGCACTTACGTGAATAAAGTGACTGGTGAAAGATAAAATGCGGACAGATACCCAAGCGTGACAATTGATACAAAAATATGTTAATGCTCCTACAGTTTGTATTATAGAAAAATATATTAATCTCACCTAATGGTCCTATAATGTGTAGACTACTAGAGAAAGGTATATGTGGATGCTCCTATAGCTTGTACTGGAATCAGTGAACTTGGTAGCGTTGGGTTGGCTAACACAGATGGGGACTTTCTTCCAGGCATCTCTTCGGGGCGGAGCCCCCCCCCCCCCCCACTCCCCCCATAGAAAGTCTACCGCCCCCTCCTCGAGCGAAATGGAATTTATATGTAAAATATATACTTTCCGCCCCAGGAAATTTAAGTCCGCCACCCGAAAATTTTTAGATTTTTTTAGTTATTTAAATAGTGATGCATTTTTATATTTTTCTTTTTTTACCGCATATTTCAAATTACCGCTTATTATTACTATCGTAGTTTTTTTACATTGAATATACAAATATAAATAACAATGTCATATCGGAGAAGTCCAATATTAGGGCTAATAACTCTGATTAAACCTAAAGTGGGCGTATACTTGAGATTGTAGTTTAATCATAAAACAATGTTTTTTTATGTATTCTATTGAAAGCTTTATCAACGTAAGTTGAATATTGCAAGTAGAATTATTTAGTTAAAAGATACTAGTGTTACTTTCAGACGTTTTTCTCCGGGGGTGGGGGACACTAGATATTTTCGGGGGGGGGGGGGGGGGGGGTAGACTTACTTTAGGGTGGGGGAGGGGTGTAAAGAAGAAACTCTGACAGCTATTACCGACGTGTTTATCTGCACCTTACAGATAGTTAGTTCAAATTTGTATTTAATAAAAGGCTTGAAACATTACTTTATGACTTTATTTACTTTTTAATTAAAAGGTGATGTGAACACAATTTAAATATGAACTTGTGATGTATTCACTATGTAAGGTATTAAATTGCTATGTGCACTAAATAAAAATAAAATACTTAAAAAAAACTTTTTAAAAAACCACGTTTTTCTTGTGGACTAAAAAGTAGAAAATAAAATTTTCTTTTGTGCTTCCTCGAGCTGTGCAGGTTCTTGTGATGACTGACAAAAAACGTGGGTACGTTCACCATCAAATTTCCCGACCCATCTGCCCGACCCACGTTTTTTGTCAGTCATCACAAGAACCTGCACAGCTCGAGGAAGCACAAAAGAAAATTTTATTTTCTACTTTTTAGTCCACAAGAAAAACGTGGTTTTTTAAAAAGTTTTTTTTAAGTATTTTATTTTCTCCTTTTTAGTCCGTTGCTACACACGATCACGGCCAGCGCACTCACAACGATTGTGGCCGAAGTAACTGGGTCAATAGGCCTCCAGTCTTGTCGGTATCTTTAGAAATCATGTCCTCAATTTTATGGTCCTTGGGGCGTAATTAAATTAAGCTAATTACGGTCACTAATTGCTAGTTTTTATGATTGCATCTGAAATTGTTAGGCGAAAGTAGCATGCATGCCAAATTTCAGGTCTATAGAGCAATCAGAAGTGGGCTAATTTTCGATGTCAATTTTAACAACAAACATCCAAACAAACAAACGCGAAGCTGAGTTAAGAAAAACGTGTTAAAAACAACCTAAAAGCTCTTAATGTGTACACAATGATTGTGTGATGTGCACAACGTGAGATTGTGATGTGTACAACGTGTACAACATGTACAATGTGAGATTGTGATGTATACACAAGGTTAAGTGTGCGCTTCAGATGTGTACGCAATATGAATTGTGTAATTGTGACGAGCGTATCGCTTATAGAAAGGCACCACCACTAGAGACATCAGATGTGTCTTATTGATACAATAGCGACACTGTCTTTGTGTGATACACGAAAGGGTCATAGAACTAACACGTTCTGGGATTTAAATCTGTTTGTATTTTACGGAACTTCTACGTTTTAGATTCATACATGTTTATACATAATACGACATTACTATCATAGCGTCCGTATTATCTAAAACAATCCTGTAGTGCAAGAGACATTGGTCATTGTTGTAAATTGATGATTAATGAGAAACCCCACCATATATGTTAATTGTAATGAAGGTTGATCCGTCTGGATATTCTCACATGCATCTAGCAACCAACCCTGGACTTTATTTATAGAACAGGCCAACGCAATTTAGAAAACTACTTTCAATGGCACGAATGTGAACATTTGTATTCGTGTTGTTAGTGGAAATTACACGTTGATTTAGTGAGAGGGTGCATTGATGAAAACGGGCAATGCTTTATTTTTTATTGAATTGTAGTAACCTTAAACCAATAAGTCGGTTTCCATACCTTTGCTTTTTGGTTCCTACCATTTTAAACACACGATGATTTCAATATGTGGAGCAGATTAGTTTTGAACCTGTGACTTTCTAGGAGAGGAGCGTCCTACCACTAGACCACTACTTCTTCTGAGGACAATGTTCTACTCTGTGTGACCTTACTGTCCCAATATCCCCCACACACCCAGCAAAGTATGTTCGTGATAACAAATAACTACATATAAGTGAACATTTCAATAATCACGAATACAAGAACTAGGTCCATGGCAACAGAAATAAAATGTACAACATTCGCGAAATCAAGAACTAGATTTATTACAACATCAATTTTAAACGTCATGTTTTTGCCAGTTTTTGTTAAGCTGCTAGGTAGGGAGGATGACAAACGATACATCAATGTAAAGTCGTCTTAAGTCGCACGATAATGTAACGCTTGCAATAACTGAGTAAAAATGCACACTGAATATTTGGATATGTTAAAAATTGCATGTAATTAAAATTGTGAAAAATAATTTAAATCTAAAGATTGGAAGGGTCAAGTTCCTTTTACAATTAAGAAGGTGATATGTGTCAACGTAAATTAATATTCATTTAATGTATTCAAACAGATGTCTGACCACCTAAAAAAACATATAACTACCCAGCTCGAGCTATTGGACGAGTCAAGTTCTCATCTACAGAATAGCATCAGTGATTTTATACAGCAGGTAGATACTCCATGTTTGTTTCAAATCATGCGTGTCTAATGTGATATATTTAACTTAACTGCTGTTATTGGTCAATCTATTGAAGCCACTTCGAATATTTTGACGATGTAGATCAAAGCAACAGCAATGGAATGTGTAGACAAGACGTCTGAGACAAATCTGACAATGAAAGATGCGATCACTATGGTAGCAGCAGCACAAAGCACATTACTAGAACAAGCAGATGTGTTGGCTGGTAGGGTCAACATTTTATCATTGATAGATGGGGGTTTATTAATGCTTTGTTGACACCTATTCAACGTTTTTTTTTTTTTTGCTTTTGTAAATTGCACTTCAAAAGCAAAGCGTGAAAGAAAATAAAACAAAATTAGCAGTATTTGATACTTAAAAAGTTGAAGTGTATGTGAAATATTCTCATAGAGTTACTTTACATTTACAAATATACAAGTGTGAATAGGCCTACATCAGAAAACCTTAACAGCTTATGATTTAATGTTGTTTTAATGTTATAAAAACTAAAATAGTTTATGCATATAACTATTTGATAGAATTCACCAAGTTGAATCTTCCAATGGTTGTTATGAGAGAAAAGACAACACCAGAAGAAGGTAAAAGTTTGAAATCATAAGTTGATAATTTAATTTTAAAAGACTAAATATATGGAACCAAATTTTCCTCTAATCAAATGTTTGCATTACCCTAAGGGTTTAAGATAAAAGTTTGAAACTATACGTATTTAATATCCAAATATGTTGGTTCTAATTATACAAATGATCAAAATAGTTAAAATGTAAATACATTAATGTATGTAATTATAAACTCTTAGAAACCTACTGTTTTTCTTCTTTGTGTCCAAAAATGGTTTATACAATTAGTAGATTGTTTAGCAGAATGTTAATTTAATTATTGTATGTTTGGTCATTCATACTTCTGTTACCCCATTTTACATAAATCTAACAGGTGTATGTAATTCTGAAACAATAAGAAGACTGCAGGATATTGAAATAACTTTAAATTCTCTACGAGACACAAAACAAAAGACTGAAGATGACATATCAGAAATAAAACAATGGAGAGATAAATTTGTAGCAGAACAAAGTACCTTTTGGATAAATATGGAAGAATTATCGAAGAATCTAAAAGATAATTTTAAAACCCAAGGGGAACAAATAATTGAGCAAGACAACAAAATAAAAGAGCTAAATCAACAAATTAACAGTTTGAAAACAAAAGAATCAGACACAGACAAAACAATGGAGAAACTGTCTCTAGATATGATAGAATATGAAAACAACCTGCACACACTAAATAAAGAGATGAGAGTTTACACAGAGAAAACAGATCATGTAACACAAGAAATTCAAAAACATTCTGATTTAATATCTGCTAAAGAGAAAGATGGATTGCAAAACAACAGACAATTACAAAACACATTAGAAGAATTATTGTCAAAGGTACAGGTCTTTTTTTTTTAAATTATTAAAATATAGGTAGTAATTTTTAAATAATTGCAACAAAGGAAAAGTATTATTGTATAAATTGAGACATTGTTCCCTTTTTAGAACACTTAGACTGTGCTCTTACGTTAAGCTTAGCTCTGTCTTCAATTATTTTACTTCTTTAATTTTCGTTGGCTTAATTTTATACTACTATTATAATTTAATATTATATATATATATATATATATATATATATATATATATATATATATATATATATATATATATATATATATACATATATAACATAAATACATATACTATGTGCTAAGTCACTTATTAAGTATTGACATTTGAAATTCTTCTATTTAGTATGTTGTGATATGTAAAATTTTACAACAAAGGTTAGTGCCTATAGACAAATTGATTGAAGTATATAATCAGAACTCAGAGGCTAGAGGAGATACGATGAAAATGGTAAGAACCAAAATTATTATTTTGTTTTTGTGAATGTTTACTTATTCCTAAATAGAGATTGTAAATTTGTACATGGTGAGATTGCCATGTTTATGTTAATTTTTAGCTCTAAATTGTTTAAGCCTACTATTGGATTTTAGCTAAATGTATATTTTAATTTAATTAATTGATAAACCTCATCACACAGCATACTATATTATTTATCATCATGTAAAGCTAAAAATTCTTTAATACTTAGTTTATGCTAATAATATAAAAATGAAGTAATAAGTAAAACGTCAGAAATGCAGTAGAATCTTTTCAATTCAGAGCCTTCTACGCAAAGTTTAATTTACTCTTACATAGAAAAAAAATATCTGATTAAGTAACTTATAATATTTACTTAGATTGATGCTCTTCAAATCGACTTTTTTAAGTTGAGACAGGATTTTCAGAAAATTGGTAGGTAATTTTTCTAAAATATTTACTATTAATATTTGTTAACAAATTAAGTATTTTCTGAAGTTTTGTTCGCTGCGTAAATGAATAGTTAGTGTTTCAACATGTAGATTAATTTGTGTAAAAAATGTTACTATTATTTATTAATTGATTAAACAAAATCAGTTATTAATTATGACCGTGTTTGAGTTTGAATATGAGTCTAAGTGATTGTGTGTATGTATGAGTGTGAGTAAGTGTGTGTATTTGTATGTGTGAGTGAGTGAGTGTGTGTATGTATGAGTGTGATTTTTATTGTTAGGGTTAGATTGAGTGAGTATGAGTACAATGGTATAAATAGGGATTCGTTGTTTAAGGATACGTTTTTGTTCAGGAAAGGATGCTAGATAGGAAGCTATATATGTGTAAATAAGCAATTGTTTAAGGAATAATATTAAATTCTAATTTGGTGTAATTACGCTGCATGTTAATTGACAGAAGGTAAATGAGTTAGGGTCCAGTGATCGCACCAAGAGGGGTAGGGTGTATAATGTCCAAGACGTGGGTAAATACTGCCCAACTTTTGTTTATTTTGTAGACTGAATGTCTATTTATTAAATTTTTTAGAGTTAAAACAAGATATTTTTATTATTGTGTATCACATTTATTTTATTTAGTTTTTTTTACAATGGATTGTGTATAGTGTATTGTGTGCCTGCAGTGTTATATTCAGTTTCTCCAGGGGCCCATATATATATATAATATATTGCCCAACGATTTTTTTGCGGAGTGGCCCTTTTTTTATTTCCGCCGTGGTATGTTATACTTTCTTATATTTCTTTGATTTGTTGTGTTAATTAATTACTTAAATTGTTAGCTTTACAATTGTTCTTATATAGGTGTAAAGCTATTCAATATTACATTATATAATTCAGTTAATTTTTATTTAAATATTTTAATTGCATTACACGGTGTTATTGTTCGCTGGAGAAAATGTAGGTAAAAAGGGCTTTATGTATACTGATGTAACAACGATGCTTGTGATATTAAAAACTCCATCATATGAGTGTATCGAACTGCGATATCGAAGTGTATGTTACACTCACGTAATATCACGTCTAAGTCTTGGCCTACGTATTACTGGTTTAAACGTAGCGTTATACATTGCTCCTTTTAAAAATACATATATTCTACATATTTCAGTTGTCATTTGAATTTAGAAATGGCTATAACTGGCTGAAGCAGAACCTAGCCGAAACCGCCAGAGTGCAATGTTTAAAAATAAAGTAACTTCGCTGCACAACAGTAAAACGATGTGACTTAAAATCATTGCTTTATAGAGTTTAATGACAATTTGATTCTTCAGACTTCATAAATGAAACAAATCTGTTTGCATTTATTAAATTCAATATAATGTGTTTAAATATGTTAATAGGCAGAATTAAGTCTATTGTTTTTATTTTCAGTAGCCAATCAACAAGTGAAACAACCAATGCCTGGATTTATTGCTTCAAACGGTCGCTGTGACGCGGTAGACAACTTGAATTACAAAGTAATTACATTCGAATCCGTGGAACGTGACATGGGAAACAATTTCAATCCAGCTACTGGAGAGTTTACCGCCCCTGTTGATGGCCTTTATGTAGCAAAATTTACAATTCAACAGGAAGGATTTCGCTCAGTAGGAGCTTTGCTGAAGCACAAATTTAGTACTGTCGGTGATGTGCATACAAATAGTCAGTATGCTAAATCATCAGGACGATTTAATGTTAGAATGAAGAGTGGAGATGTGTTATACTTAAACACCTATAGTGTTGACTGTATATGTACACATTTTTCATGTTTCTTTCAAAGCGAGTAATACTTGGACCGTTTTGAACAAAGTAACTAGCTAGTTATTTATGTTTTATAATTATCTTTAGAACTGTAATGGTCTCGTGGTTTTTTTAGAACTTTTATATGTAATATTTAAAAGTTTAGCAACTTGAGCTTCATTGTTTTGAAAAAGAAAGTTTGTCAATATTTTACTTTGCGACATATTTACTTTCTATGTGTTTGAACAATAAGTTTTACAGTTGTTTTTAGAAATACTCATAGACTAAATTTAAACGTAGGGTTATTTTTTTTTAATACAAAGTATAATTATTGTTATAATTTGTTTACAATGTTATTATTAAACAAGATATTGGAACATCCTAATTTTAAATTCCTTACTGTAATACGTTTGCAAATATTGGATAACCTTTGTATTACTTCACCATAAAGATTACACAGCTGTTCACCCGGTGCTCCAGAGTTATGTCTTGAACTTGTTAGCTGCTGCCACCTGGGCCTGTTGGTTCAGATCCTCTATCTTAGCCTCACCAACCCTCGGGCAGATGAGGCTCGTTAGCTGGGGACAGCCACTCTTCTAGGAGAGGCAACTCCAAAATTAAACAACTGCTGCCTTGTAGTTTGTTTTTGGTTGGACAAAGGCTATGGAAGCAAATCCAAAAAGAAAAGCAGGCTGAAATCGGAGTCAATGGCCTCAATGGCGCATAACCAGTTGACACGTAACGCTTAATTGTGTTGGAGGCGTGGGCGAGTCGGCAAAAAGCTCATGGTTGATAAATTCGAACAAAGTCTCGAGTTCAACCCCACTAGCAGATAAATCTCGATCCCCTTCAACACTAATAATTAAGAACTAAGAAGAAGAAGAAAGAAGCCTCATCAAATACTATGTATGTAACAGATGCAGGACTTTTGTAACATCTGGCCGACTTATCACAAATAAAATATTTTTTGCCTTTCTGATAGTTACCCTCGTCACAGTAGGTACAGGCTTAAGATCACGTTTAGACATGGCTTTTATTGCTTTCTTCTCACTACGACTCTGCTTGGCCTTGGATACTAACTCCTCTGATAGGCCTGCTGCAGTTGCAACCTGCCTCTGTTGCTGCATCATGTTCTTCCAGTTCTGGTGGAGTGTCATCATCATCTGAATCAGCAGATGCAGTATCTTCAGCAGGTTTGCTTTCCTCTAAAGGCTTCTCTGCTGCGTTGACAGGCACTATTTGATATTTTCAATTCAGTTATTTACACTAAAAGTTGGTCGGCCATTAATCGGAAAAACTAAAATATTTTGTCAGTTTTGGTAACTACCCAACACTTTGAAAAGCAATACATTTGGCATTTCTTTTTTTAAGCCCTCTCATAACCAATAGGGCCCAAATAATCGAATATGTGCATTAAAATATATTTAACAAAAAGATATTTTAACTTAAAAAAATTTCCCTCCACACAATAATCTTGACATATAATCACAATAAAAATAAAACCAATATAATGAAAAAATAGTTAGACTTTCTTAATGATCAAAATAAAACCAATGTAATAAAAAATAATTAGATTGTCTCCCATTCAAACAGGGAAAAACTACAAAGAAAAAGTGCCCGTAACGAAAATCAATGAATTATGTCGTAATTTTTTTCTTGCTTTTTCAACAACGAGAAAACCAGCAAGTTAAAACCAGCTAAGTTAAAGTGGATGTTCTAATTGATTAGAAATAAATTAACTAGTATTAGGGTGTGATTCCTTCTAGATTTTTCTCATTAAAGTTTGATTAATTTAAATAGATAAAGAAATATTTTTAAAATAACTATAAAGAAATGTTTGTAGAGTCCATCTGTTTTAATAGCCTCAGCATACAAATAGGTAGTGTCGTCAGAAAACTGCTCAGCCGTCTTCGTTTTCCTAACTTAAGTCAGCTACTTATTATAGCTGGGTGAAGTCAGAGTTCGATAAAGCTTGGTAATTTAAAATCAGATCATTGGACAGAAAACCATTTTGATAAACACGTATTAACCATTGCGTACTCCACAGCACCAAATTTACCAATATAATTCCTTATGAACTCGGCACGGAGTAAATGACGTTTATATGCTCCGCCTATGTATTACGGTTTTTCTTTCTGTTTTAACTCTACTGCACAAATGAGCGCAAACGCTAATGATCTTCAACTATATGTGAAGAGTACGGGATCAATGTAATTTCCGTGCAATTAATGAAGACTTAAAGAAAAGGCTTTATTACACACTATTTATTGATGGTGTACGTAATAAAACATTATTTGTACAACACTTTCAAATACAAGTCAAAACACAGTATCTGTTTTCTCTTAGTGTTGCCGCAGTTTAATGTTCTCTTTAAATGACGTCACTAATCTAATATTCCCTAACTGTACCTTGGTCCCCGCATTCACAGTTCTATCGTCCAGACTCAACTGATTTGATAGAGTTTATTCCTCAACACACCTGATTACAAAAGGTGCCATGTAACCTAATTTGCTGTCGGGACCAATTAGTGTTTCGTCCTGGTAGTCGCCATTCTGTCCTCTAGACGCTCACCCCATGTCTAATACCAGCCCAAGCGACTACACCTAACCCATTGTTATAGTCTTCTGTAATTGTCATCTAATTATTCAAAGCGTCATTAGTCCATTGTCTCCGTTTGTTTCTCTGTTCAGTCTCGTCTGACGTTTTGTTAACCCTATCTGCACAATGCACATCATCATCGTGGGTGCACAACCACATGTTATGACACACAATAGTCATACCTTTTTCGAGTCGTCAGATAGTGGTCATACATCTGTCAAATCGTCACACACGATTGTCATACATCTGTCATGTGGTCACTCACGATAGTCATACATCTGTCATGTAGTCACACACGATAGTCATACATCTGTCAGGTGGTCATATACGATAGTCATACATCTGTCAGGTGGTCATATACGATAGTCATACATCTGTCATGTGGTCACTCACGATAGTCATACATCTGTCATGTGGTCACTCACGATAGTCATACATCTGTCATGTTGTCACTCACGATAATCATACATCTGTCATGTGGTCACTCACGATAATCATACATCTGTCATGTGGTCACTCATGATAGTCATTCATCTGTCATGTGGTCACTCACGATAGTCATACATCTGTCATGTGGTCACTCACGATGCTAGTCATACATCTGTCATGTGGTCACTCACGATAATCATACATCTGTCATGTGGTCACTCACGATAATCATACATCTGTCATGTGGTCACTCATGATAGTCATTCATCTGTCATGTGGTCACTCACGATAGTCATACATCTGTCATGTGGTCACTCACGATGCTAGTCATACATCTGTCATGTGGTCACTCACGATAGTCATACATCTGTCATGTGGTCACACACGATAGTCATACATTTGTCATATGGTCACACACGATAGTCATACATCTGTCAAGTGGTCACACACGATAGTCATACATCTGTCATGTGGTCACTCACGATAGTCATACATTTGTCATATGGTCACACACGATAGTCATACATCTGTCATGTGGTCACACACGATAGTCATACATCTGTCAGGTGTCACTCACGATAGTCATACATCTGTCATGCCACTCACGATAGTCATACATCTGTCATGCCACTCACGATAGTCATACATCTGTCATGCCACTCACGATAGTCATACATCTGTCATGCCACTCACGATAGTCATACATCTGTCATGTGGTCACACACGATAGTCATAAACAGTGTTTCTTCCGGGGGGGCACTTGAAATTTTCGCGGGGGGCGGTAGACTTTCTTCGGGGGGGCGGACACTGTTAAAAGTATGTATTTTCTATATAATTTATATAAATTTCATTTCGTTCGGGGGGGCGGTAAAAAATTTTCGGGGGGGCTTAGCCCCCCCGAAGAGATGCCTGGAAGAAACTCTGGTCATACATCTGTCATGGGGTTCACACACGATAGTCATACATCTGTCATGTGGACTTAAAAGGTACACTAATTAATACAATTCATTATTATTAAGGAAGTAGGCCTATAGTTGATGGTAGTCATAATTTCAAAATTAAATCCCCTCTCCTTGTATAACCAGTTTGTGATTGTCTAAAAATGGAAACGAAAGGATTTTTTTAAAGGGAAAACCCGTTGTTACTTGTATTACAATGAAACAACGATAGAAAACGTCGAAGTTTTGATGTAAGAAGGCTTTGTAAGCAGTAGAAGTGAAATACGTTTGTTAAGGTAAATTTTGATTAATCTAAAATATAATTCAGATATTACATAACAGACAATACACAATATTGTATTTTAATCCAGGCATATATCATAATCATCAAACAAAATGGCATAAATTGGTAAAACTTGAAATCGAAACAGGAACTAGAAATGTCTTTACAGTCACTTCGTGATGCACTTTCTAAGAAAACAGCATTCAGCTCTTTATGAGTGTCGCTGTATGTATTTACGAAAATCACACATTTATCGAGGTAAAATGTTACTCATTTAAATCAAATCTAAATTGCACATAATATGTGTATAGTATGTGTATGGCCGTCTAGCTCTGTTTACATTTTTGAGAACATTCAAACATCTGGAGCTTGCAATATGTTTTAGAAAATTTTCTTTTGTCTAGGGAAGTTTCTTAGAACAAATAATATAGTGTATACATAACAATAGCTCACTTGGACAATTTTTGTGGGTGCCTCCACACAAGCTGTTTTAACATACTATAGCCTACGTATGGGGGTTAGAAACCAGACTGATTATAAAATCAATTTCTGTAAACTGAAACATATTAAAATTTTAAAGATTTAAAGCCTACAGCATTTTACAATTAAGAAAAATTACTGTGGGTCTCTAGAATATGTTATCAGCGTTGAAATAAAAATATACCAGTGCTAAGAGTTTAATTTTTAATTAAATTTACACAGATGTCAGACCAATTAAAGAAACATTTGACTACACAGCTCGAGCTATTGGACCAGGCAAGTTTTCATCTACAGAGTAGCATCAGTGATTTTGTACAGCAGGTAAATACGAATTGTTTTTTTAGGAATGATGTGTAATTTTAATGGGATATTTTTACTCAAACAGTCAAATCCAGCATTTATTGACATGTTTTACGTCACATTGTTATATTTTTAAAAATCACTTTCAATCACATTAATTTGTATAGTCTTAATATAAATAAAACTTAAACAATTATGTGTTAAACCCATTTCCAATCCTTAAAACTTGTTAAAGGCTTAGCATACAACACAACAGTTTTAAACCAACATTATTTTTACTACATAGTGATGTAACAGTACAGGTCCCCATTTAATAATGTGTTATTACTTGCGCAGATAAAAACCAGAGCCAATGAATGTGTAGACAATATGACTGGCTCTAGTAAAACAGTGAGAGATGCAATCACTATGGTAACAACTGCACAAAGTACAATACTAGAACACACTGACATGTTCAGTGGTATGGTCATAGTTTTTTCCTATTAAACGTAGAATACCTTTAATAACAATTCAAAACAGTTTAGCTTTTAAAATGATGATATTTTTTGTAATTGATATAAGAGATTCATAATGTTTTACTTAAATAAGATTGATAACAAATATTTTATGAATTAAAACCTATTAATATGCACCCATCTGACAACAACCTCTTCACCTCATAAATTAGTTTATCATGAACTGATGTAATGTCTGTGTACATCTTGTTGACAGAATCCACCAAGCTGTCCCCTCCCACAGTGATGACACTAGAAAAGACAACACCAGACATTCAAGACATGAAAGCTCCAATATCTGGTATTTTATTAATCAAAATTTACACTCATTAAAGCATATCATACAGAATACATGAGAAATCTATTAAATAATTGCAACCAGTATATGTAAGAATATTTTAAAAAAGCTTTGGCAAAATCAACAATATTACAATAACAATGTAAGAAAAGAAAAAAATTGTAGTAATTTTGTATGTGTGTTTTTGCTTTTAAAATATTTAATGAATGCTATGTAACAGATAGAGTTTGATTTTGTTTAACTAATATTTAAGTAACAATGTTTATTCTTGTATCCCAACATTTTGTGTTAAATTTTTGTTTGTTTGTTTAATATTGTTTATTTTAGTAGTTGAATATTATCCAGAAACATCAAGAAGACTAAATGATTTTGAAACAACCTTATCATCCCTTCAAGACACAAAACAAAAGACTGAAGATGACATGTCAGAAATAAAACAATGGAGAGACAACTTTGTAACAGAATACAGTGATATGGGGATTAAAGTTGAAAAGTTGTCTAAGAAACAAAAACAGAATTTAAAAGACTTAAGAAAACAAATTAATGAACAAGATAATAAAATAGAACAGTTGATTCAACAAATTGACAGTTTAAAAACAAAAGAACCAGAAAAAGACAAAAGACTAGAAAAACTGTCTCTAGATATGAAAGAATATGAAAACAACCTGCACACACTAAATAAAGAGATGAGAGTTTACACAGATAAAACAGATGATGTAACACAAGAAATTAAAAGACATTCTCAATGGATATCTGCTATACAAGAAGATACAACAAAAACCTTTGATATATTATTGTCTAAGGTACATTTTTAATACTATTTAGATCAATGCATTCAGTTAGTCCTATTAGTGGCTGTATGGAAATTCTATTTTTACTGTCTATACATAGTTATGAGTTATAACACATTTGTAGCATTAAACTAAATTTTGTTTTTACACATACACCAGTGTGGCTCTTCAGCCTCTAATGGCTTTGGTCTGCTGTTCAATATTCTCCAGTATAGAAATATGTTTATTTTGTTTTCCACAACTGATGTCTGTACTATTGTATATATGTCTCTACCATCTGCCCATCAAAATCTAGGTCTGACTGCTGGTTATTTAAAATTGTGTTGGTTAAACACTTCCATAGATACTTTTTACTTGTATTAAAAATCACATAACCACTCTTTACTAGCATTTTAAATAACATAATCACGATTGTATTCGTTGTATTATTTCTGGCAAAATTGTACGTATTTAAATCAACCTTTTGTCAACACATCTATTAGTAATAACCTTTTACATTTATTCCCTTTAGAATGTTGTGATGTGTAAACTTCTACAACAAAGATTGATGTCAATTGACAAAATGATTGAAACATATAATCAAAACTCTGAGAATAGGAAAGGGAAAATAAAGAAGGTAAACTAACCTCATATGTTTTTAGTCAAACACCATATAACTTGGGGGGCATAATAATATACCTCATACAATTATAATCAAGTGCTCATTTAATTTATCTTAATATTTTTATTGCACTTGTTTCAAGTTGTGGCAGAAAATTTCAATATAAAATAAAATAATTTAATTTTTTTAGTAATATATTTAAAATGTTTGTAAGTTTTAGTTTCCCCATATCTTATTGTTGTCACCTGTGTTTATTGTCTTGAATTTGCCAACTTTAAAAAAAGTTTGAAGGATTGAGATTCTCTTCTTTTTTTTGATGTTCATACTCTATTACACATGATGTATTTCTGTAACTGTTTTTCTTTATTTAGATTGAAACTCTAGAAAAAGAAGTTTTTAGGTTGTCGCATGATCTTCAAGCAATTGGTGGGTTATTTTTTTTTCAATCTAAATATACAATATAATCATTAATTGCTAATTGAAATTGTTTTCTAGTTTACCAGAAAACACTATGTTAATGTTAATGTGTTTTATTGTTTCTATGAGTTGTTAATATAAATTTGTCTAAATGGTGTAACTTAAAGCTTTTGCTTTAAAGTAATTTTATTATCATATAAACATCTTGATACACTGCGAATATTTCCTCATTATGTATTATGTTATTATTAAACATATTTAAAAAATACGTTTAGATCTTTATTTGTTTAAGGATTTTATTTCTCAAGATAATTGTCTACAACTATATACTCTGTATTTTAACAGCCCACATAAAACGGTGGTCAAACAAATGTTAGTAAATAGTACGAGAGTGATAAAATAAAAGTAGTCTTCCATTTTGGGCTGAGCCTACCCTTTTATTGACCTCGACCAACTGAACAATTGATTGGTCCATAATGTGTATGATTTGGTGTCTTGTTTGGATTACTTATAACTATAATTAATATACAAATGTAATGCTTAATTTTTACTTAGAAATGTACTTGAAAATATTATTTTCTTGAACTTATATATGTATGTCTAAAAGCTGCGTCGCTTGATTTGGCGTAGTACTAATGTAAACAAATGGTCTAAGTACAACCAACATCTTTTTAAAAAAAAATTAGATTTAGTTTACATTGTAAAACTTTTTATGTAATGTGTAGCTACTTTTTGTATTTTATTTCTTTCAGCCGTTCAACAAGTGAAACCTTCTAAACTGGGGTTCATTGCTTCACAAGGTCGCTGGGAAGGGAAACAGTATATGGGAAGCCCAGTTATTGCATTTAAAGCTGTTCAACGTAACGTAGGAAACCATTTTGATCCAAACACTGGGGTGTTTACCGCCCCTGTTGCTGGCCTGTATAAAGCAAGTCTTACAATAAAACAAACAGGAGATAATGCTGTGGGAGCTGCTGTTGTGCGCCATTCTGGTGATGTGCCGTCACGGCTTGGTGATGTTTTGACAAAAAATAAATCTGTAGAAGCTTCAGACACATTTATGGTTCTCATGAAAACTGGAGATATTTTATTTTCAATCACTGGCTATGTTGATTGTTATTGTACACATTTTTCCTGTTCTCTTCTGTCAGACTAATTTTCACACTTCATGACACAACATTTATAAGCAAAATCAATATAATTTTAAAAAAAAATATCAACAAGTTTTATAGATTTTTGCATTAAATAAAGATATAGAGAAGAATATTTTGTAACATATTTTTTTATTAATATTCATTACAAGATATTTCAAACACATTTACACTAATACAATTAAAGATAATAAATGTTTTGAAATATTTTTTTAAAACTAAAACTAGAATGCTTTTGTTGTAGCCAGAATGACTGAAACTCGCTGAGTAAAAAATGTTTTGTCTCTCATTAGTATCAGTCTTTCTCAATATCGTTATAAGAGTTACAGCCTTATCAATCTTCAGAATTGTGTTATCTACCTTGATTTATTTTCTAATGCCAGTTTCAACAGATGTAATGCGGGTCATGATAATACTTAAGGTCCTTTATTAAGATACATAAAAATTAAACATTAGCCAGGCAAGCAGCACACAACTGACAAGTCTAAGGAAAATCTAATGTCTACCACGACAGCCGCCCCACTCCCCACACACACTAACTGAAGACATTAGAGTAGATCAGCCAGTACATAATACACCATGGAAGATGACGATTTAGATAACGTCTTGGTGAAGGAAAAAGAAAGGACAAATAATAATCAGACTGGACTAATTCCATAAACAAATTCATTGAAAAATGTAGACAGTTAAAAGGGAGACAAGAATTAACAATATTATTTTCATAAGTATTTTTAGGTAACTTCCTCTTGTTCTTCTAAAATTCACTATAGTAGTAGACCCACCATACAGATTATTCCTAGTGAAATCGTCTGTGCTGACTCCCATTTAACATTAATGAAAGTTACCGCATAATGAGCGCCAGAATAAATTATCTCCTCTATTTATTAAATTATGTTTCTGGGTGTCTTGTAGAAAACTCCCTTCTTTCATCCTCTTGTTATGAAAGCCAGGCTTTGTCGTTAAAGTATACCATAAGGTTATATGTTTTATTCCAACGTCTAGGAACAACTTGATTGTTTTTCTTACTTCAAAGATATGATTTACAGCAAGTCACTTCGACAGCCAGACTGATACACTGTAGAAAAAAATGAAGAACCATGTGACCATAATCCTTTTTTTCACACCCGATGTAGTGTTGTAGAAAAGTGAAACAATCTCTTTAGCAAGGACATACGGTGAATCATGCAGTGCATTCCCCTTGATGGCTATTTTAAATTTTAGAAAGCCAGATTAGAAGCCCCCCCCCCAAATTTTTACCGCCCACCCCCGAACGAAATGAAATTTATATAATTTATAAAGAAAATATATACTTTTAACAGTGTCCGCCCCCCCCCCCCCCCCCCCCGAAGAAATTCTACCGCCCCCCCCCCCCCCCCGAAACTTTCAAGAGAAAAAAGTCTGGAAGAAACACTGAAGCTTAGATAGTGCTCTATTGTTACAAAACCCACATTCGCTTTCCCACTTTGATTCTCCAGTTTCTAATACAATATTAGGCATGATTTATTTACTTGTTGTATTACTTGTTGTAATACTGGAACTATTTTCGGTATCATCTAAAATCTAAATAAATATATTTCATTCAGACAAGCATCTGGAAACACACGTTTTAGGCTGTTGATTAGAATAGTGAACAATTTTAAAATCTTAATAACTTACAAACTCTGCTCTTTAAAGTTTCCGTCATGTCTGATATACACCGCAGAAGAATTGTTAGAGAGGGGTATCTGTTATAGATTTAGTTTCCTGTGACTCAGATATCAACCTGGGGTGAACAGTTCGCTTTGAAAAAAAAGATAGCGAGATATGTGGAGAGACTGTTATAGCAGATAGTAAAACTATTCTACAGATAAAAGACAACCAAACTATGTGAAACAATGTGTCGTTGTGATGCAATATATATTTTTAAGTTTCAAGTAACTCAAATATATTCTTTTGGTCCAAGCACACAAAAATAATAATTTAAAAAAAAAATGGCACCATCTGGAGCCATAAAAAATCATTCGTCAGATGTAACAAAAGCGTTCTAAACAAATATATGTTTAAGTTACCTAAGGAGGGATGTAACAGAATAAGCCAATTATTATAAAGGACAATGTTGTTACCATAATTACAAAACACTAAACGGACAGGCACTTTTAGTATTACCATGAACTGCATTATAGTTTAAAAAATAAATAAATCAAGGTGGGCAACTAAATTCTGACCATTGATTAGGCGATAACTCTTTAATACGATACATAAACAGGCTGATACAAGGGATATCAGGGACAAAACATTTATTATTCAGCACCTTATATACACATCGGCATTTAGTATAAAAATTTGTTATAGTTTAAGTATCTCACGACCACGTGTAGCAAATATATGAGCTATTATGTAGCTGTTGTAGTGAACATGAACTAAACAAAAGTAAAATGGAGAAAATGTTGCTCTACCTAATCTAGGTTTGCTTGAAGAACGAAAATTGTTTAATTGTTCCTTTCTGTAGAAAAATAAATTGAAATTCATTATATAATACCCAACAGTTTAGAAAACAGATTTTTAAACATGAGAAGCATTGTATTATTTTTTTTTAAAATACGTTATGATACAAAATTGTTTTAATGAAAATTTGGAATAAAGATAAACACATCGTCACAAGCGGGTTTCTTTTTAGTGAATTTACAGACACGACGTTGTGTCTCAAAGACTGATTACATGAGCGTAATTTCTAAAGATTACATATACCTTCATGATTAAAAAGTAACACAAGAGCTCTGTTTCTTATTTGTTCATTACTAAAATAACTATAATTGAGGCCATGGATACAATCAATGAAACCCGATGTTCTCAACCAATACGCGAACCGAGGCACATGACGTTTAGTAGGTAAAATAATGTTTTTGACTGGCAAGTAACACTACATCACGTGCAGGATAACAGCTCCCAATAATAAAACTACAGTGGCTATTAACAATGGGTGGCGTGGTCTAATGCTAGAGCGCTTGGCTGCTAGGCCGAAGGTCTCCAGTTTGTATCTCAGTTCGGACTTGTTATGGCAGTACGTCCCTAAATCCACAAATCTCTTATGAGCACCTAACTTGTGTTGTGGAAAGTATGGCGTCTTGGCATAGTGCTTATCACTATCCCTACATGCGATGTCAAGACTCAACTTGATCTAACAATAGGGATCGCCAGGTCTATGAGAAATTTTTACTTACAGCACGTATTAACATAAACGATTAGTAATAAGTAATAACTATTTCCCATGTTCATTAGTCTCATCGAGAGTCTCGACCGTAAAGTAAAATTAGTAAAGTAGTCCGATGACACTGACACGTGATAATTCAATGCACGTAGTTCACGACCTGTAATAAAATACTTAAAAAAAACTTTTTAAAAAACCACGTTTTTCTTGTGGACTAAAAAGTAGAAAATAACTATTTACATACATTTGATGACAAAAAACGTGGGTACGTTCACCATCAAATTTCCCGACCCATCTGCCCGACCCACGTTTTTTGTCATCAAATGTATGTAAATAGTTATTTTCTACTTTTTAGTCCACAAGAAAAACGTGGTTTTTTAAAAAGTTTTTTTTAAGTATTTTATTTTCTCCTTTTTAGTCCGTTGCTACACATGAAAAACGTGGTTTTTAAAAAAGTTTTTTATATAGTTTATTTTCTACTTTATCTAATGACTTGATTAAGTATGAATTGACTAAGTGTTTATAAATACACGGACTAAAAATATCTTGAGCGACCAGGATTCGAACCTGGGTTGTCGCGGCCACAACGCGAAGTACTAACCACTATACGATCACGGCCAGCGCGCTCACATCGATTGGGGCCGAAGTAACTGTGTCAATAAGCCTCCAGTCGTGTCGGTATCTTTAGAAATCATGTCCTCAATTTTATGGTCCTTTGGGCGTAATTAAATTAAGCTAATTACGGTCTCTAATTGCTAGTTTTTATGATTGCATCTGAAATTGTTAGGCGAAAGTAGCCTGCATGCCAAATTTCAGAACTATAGAACAATCAGAAGTGGGCTAATTTTCGATGTCAATTTTAACAACAAACACACAAACGCAAAGCTGAGTTAATAATAAAAAATACTTAAAAAAAACTTTTAAAAAAAACACGTTTTTCTTGTGGACTAAAAAGTAGAAAATAAATTCTTTTGTGCTTCCTCGAGCTGTGCAGGTTCTTGTGATGACTGACAAAAAACGTGGGTACGTTCACCATCAAATTTCCCGACCCATCTGCCCGACCCACGTTTTTTGTGTAATAATCAGACTGGACTAATTCCATAAACAAATTCATTGAAAAATGTAGACAGTTAAAAGGGAGACAAGAATTAACAATATTATTTTCATAAGTATTTTTAGGTAACTTCCTCTTGTTCTTCTAAAATTCACTATAGTAGTAGACCCACCATACAGATTATTTCTACCGAAATCGTCTGTGCTGACTCTCATTTAACATTAATAAAAGTTACCGCATTATGAGCGCCAGAGTAAATTTTCTCCTCTATTTATTAAATTATGTTTCTGGGTGTCTTGTAGAAAACTCCCTTCTTTCATCCTCTTGTTATGAAAGCCAGGCTTTGTCGTTAAAGTATACCATAAGGTTATATGTTTTATTCCAACGTCTAGGAACAACTTGATTGTTTTTCTTACTTCAAAGATATGATTTACAGCAAGTCACTTCGACAGCCAGACTGATACACTGTAGAAAAAAATGAAGAACCATGTGACCATAATCCTTTTTTTCACACCCGATGTAGTGTTGTAGAAAAGTGAAACAATCTCTTTAGCAAGGACATACGGTGAATCATGCAGTGCAATCCCCTTGATGGCTATTTTAAATTTTAGAAAGCCAGATTAGAAGCCCCCCCCCCCCAAATTTTTACCGCCCACCCCCGAACGAAATGAAATTTATATAATTTATAAAGAAAATATATACTTTTAACAGTGTCCGCCCCCCCCCCCCCCCGAAGAAATTCTACCGCCCCCCCCCCCCCCCGAAACTTTCAAGAGAAAAAAGTCTGGAAGAAACACTGAAGCTTAGATAGTGCTCTATTGTTACAAAACCCACATTCGCTTTCCCACTTTGATTCTCCAGTTTCTAATACAATATTAGGCATGATTTATTTACTTGTTGTATTACTTGTTGTAATACTGGAACTATTTTCGGTATCATCTAAAATCTAAATAAATATATTTCATTCAGACAAGCATCTGGAAACACACGTTTTAGGCTGTTGATTAGAATAGTGAACAATTTTAAAATCTTAATAACTTACAAACTCTGCTCTTTAAAGTTTCCGTCATGTCTGATATACACCGCAGAAGAATTGTTAGAGAGGGGTTTTTTGTCATCAAATGTATGTAAATAGTTATTTTCTACTTTTTAGTCCACAAGAAAAACGTGGTTTTTTAAAAAGTTTTTTTTAAGTATTTTATTTTCTCCTTTTTAGTCCGTTGCTACACATGAAAAACGTGGTTTTTAAAAAAGTTTTTTATATAGTTTATTTTCTACTTTATCTAATGACTTGATTAAGTATGAATTGACTAAGTGTTTATAAATACACGGACTAAAAATATCTTGAGCGACCAGGATTCGAACCTGGGTTGTCGCGGCCACAACGCGAAGTACTAACCACTATACGATCACGGCCAGCGCGCTCACATCGATTGGGGCCGAAGTAACTGTGTCAATAAGCCTCCAGTCGTGTCGGTATCTTTAGAAATCATGTCCTCAATTTTATGGTCCTTTGGGCGTAATTAAATTAAGCTAATTACGGTCTCTAATTGCTAGTTTTTATGATTGCATCTGAAATTGTTAGGCGAAAGTAGCCTGCATGCCAAATTTCAGAACTATAGAACAATCAGAAGTGGGCTAATTTTCGATGTCAATTTTAACAACAAACACACAAACGCAAAGCTGAGTTAATAATAAAAAATACTTAAAAAAAACTTTTAAAAAAAACACGTTTTTCTTGTGGACTAAAAAGTAGAAAATAAATTCTTTTGTGCTTCCTCGAGCTGTGCAGGTTCTTGTGATGACTGACAAAAAACGTGGGTACGTTCACCATCAAATTTCCCGACCCATCTGCCCGACCCACGTTTTTTGTGTAATAATCAGACTGGACTAATTCCATAAACAAATTCATTGAAAAATGTAGACAGTTAAAAGGGAGACAAGAATTAACAATATTATTTTCATAAGTATTTTTAGGTAACTTCCTCTTGTTCTTCTAAAATTCACTATAGTAGTAGACCCACCATACAGATTATTTCTACCGAAATCGTCTGTGCTGACTCTCATTTAACATTAATAAAAGTTACCGCATTATGAGCGCCAGAGTAAATTTTCTCCTCTATTTATTAAATTATGTTTCTGGGTGTCTTGTAGAAAACTCCCTTCTTTCATCCTCTTGTTATGAAAGCCAGGCTTTGTCGTTAAAGTATACCATAAGGTTATATGTTTTATTCCAACGTCTAGGAACAACTTGATTGTTTTTCTTACTTCAAAGATATGATTTACAGCAAGTCACTTCGACAGCCAGACTGATACACTGTAGAAAAAAATGAAGAACCATGTGACCATAATCCTTTTTTTCACACCCGATGTAGTGTTGTAGAAAAGTGAAACAATCTCTTTAGCAAGGACATACGGTGAATCATGCAGTGCAATCCCCTTGATGGCTATTTTAAATTTTAGAAAGCCAGATTAGAAGCCCCCCCCCCCCCCAAATTTTTACCGCCCACCCCCGAACGAAATGAAATTTATATAATTTATAAAGAAAATATATACTTTTAACAGTGTCCGCCCCCCCCCCCCCCCGAAGAAATTCTACCGCCCCCCCCCCCCCCCCGAAACTTTCAAGAGAAAAAAGTCTGGAAGAAACACTGAAGCTTAGATAGTGCTCTATTGTTACAAAACCCACATTCGCTTTCCCACTTTGATTCTCCAGTTTCTAATACAATATTAGGCATGATTTATTTACTTGTTGTATTACTTGTTGTAATACTGGAACTATTTTCGGTATCATCTAAAATCTAAATAAATATATTTCATTCAGACAAGCATCTGGAAACACACGTTTTAGGCTGTTGATTAGAATAGTGAACAATTTTAAAATCTTAATAACTTACAAACTCTGCTCTTTAAAGTTTCCGTCATGTCTGATATACACCGCAGAAGAATTGTTAGAGAGGGGTATCTGTTATAGATTTAGTTTCCTGTGACTCAGATATCAACCTGGGGTGAACAGTTCGCTTTGAAAAAAAAGATAGCGAGATATGTGGAGAGACTGTTATAGCAGATAGTAAAACTATTCTACAGATAAAAGACAACCAAACTATGTGAAACAATGTGTCGTTGTGATGCAATATATATTTTTAAGTTTCAAGTAACTCAAATATATTCTTTTGGTCCAAGCACACAAAAATAATAATTTAAAAAAAAATGGCACCATCTGGAGCCATAAAAAATCATTCGTCAGATGTAACAAAAGCGTTCTAAACAAATATATGTTTAAGTTACCTAAGGAGGGATGTAACAGAATAAGCCAATTATTATAAAGGACAATGTTGTTACCATAATTACAAAACACTAAACGGACAGGCACTTTTAGTATTACCATGAACTGCATTATAGTTTAAAAAATAAATAAATCAAGGTGGGCAACTAAATTCTGACCATTGATTAGGCGATAACTCTTTAATACGATACATAAACAGGCTGATACAAGGGATATCAGGGACAAAACATTTATTATTCAGCACCTTATATACACATCGGCATTTAGTATAAAAATTTGTTATAGTTTAAGTATCTCACGACCACGTGTAGCAAATCGTCCCCTCAGTATTATCTTGTTCTATCTCTCAAAATGTAGTTTTGAGAAAAACGCATCTGAAGTTTCATGTGGTCTGATTCTTATATTTAAACTGTTCCAATTCATTTTTTTTTAGATAAAATGTTAAAGGGCATTAAGCAATGAGCATCCAAGTTATTTTTATTACTTTATGTACCATTAGAAGACCATAATAATTATTTTTCACTTTTGAGATAGAACAAAATACGATGAAAGTGATCAGGTTTCAAAAATTGTATAATGTTCTAAGTCAAATTTTGTGTTTTTTAGGCAGTTATAATAGCTTTTCTAGAAGTATTATCTACTTTTTGTATGAGCAAAGTCTTCTGGTTTTCTATCCTATTGTTCCCGGTCTTTACTTTCATATTTTTAATTACCGCAATGTGCAAAAGATATTTTTTTGCACTACATTACAGAACAAGTAATATTTTAAGTTGTAAGTATGCTTTTGCATACAGAATTTTGATTTAATGTATTAATAAATGAATTCACAAGTCAATAGATAGGTTCAATAGATTTTAATGTTTTAATTCTACACCATGAGCAGTTAAAAAACAAAAAAAAAACAAAAATAACAAAAATAACAAGAACTTGTAATAATGAATATTACCAGGTCTCTGTTGTTTTTATTGTTCTCTTTCGCACTTCTCTGTGGATAGAAATAAAGATAGACTACATCAGTACAAAGTGCAAAAACAGAAGGACTTATTTCCCCCCCCCCCCCCCTCTGCTATACTAATACTAAACTGAAAACCAGGAATAAACTTATATTCGTGGTTTTAAGACTAATAAGTTACTCACAATGAATTACTTTACATTCTGATCTGTAACAAAGACATTGTTTTCATCATCCATATATTGGAACACCTCCTCATTATGATTTTGATAATATAAATACAAAGTAAACCCTACAGATACTATTAAACTACTATACTACTAAACAATACAATTAGTTTAGGCGTATACTACGGTATACATTTACAATATTAGGCCTATTATTAAGATATTTTAACAAACTTTGAACTAAATATGTGTAAAATAACACAGTTAAGACAACATATAAAAGATAAATATACTTACGATTCAGGATCTGGTAATTCAGTCAGTTTATTTGCATGACAACCAAAATCGACTAAAAGGTGTTCACACGCCGCCATTTTGATCAACGACGCACAAGTCACATGACTTAAACGGCTGATTTCATTGGCAGAATCGGACATAGAACATTATAATTCTAGCGTATCCAAGGAAAATGTATGCGTTAATTTTATATAGATTATATACTGTTAGAACAGAATCATATTATAAAACTGACATAGAACAAGATTATACTGGCCAAATGCATCAACTTGTAGTTAGAACAATGTGAAATTGAAAAGTTTGGTAGGAAGCAGATGACTTAGAGTCACGTAGACAAGTGGAGATTGAACATAGTGCTTTTCTACATCATAGGGTCGAGTTTTTCGAAAAAATCAAAATTTGTAGTTAGAACAAGATAATACTGAGGGGACGAAATATATGAGCTATTATGTAGCTGTTGTAGTGAACATGAACTAAACAAAAGTAAAATGGAGAAAATGTTGCTCTACCTAATCTAGGTTTGCTTGAAGAACGAAAATTGTTTAATTGTTCCTTTCTGTAGAAAAATAAATTGAAATTCATTATATAATACCCAACAGTTTAGAAAACAGATTTTTAAACATGAGAAGCATTGTATTATTTTTTTTTAAAATACGTTATGATACAAAATTGTTTTAATGAAAATTTGGAATAAAGATAAACACATCGTCACAAGCGGGTTTCTTTTTAGTGAATTTACAGACACGACGTTGTGTCTCAAAGACTGATTACATGAGCGTAATTTCTAAAGATTACATATACCTTCATGATTAAAAAGTAACACAAGAGCTCTGTTTCTTATTTGTTCATTACTAAAATAACTATAATTGAGGCCATGGATACAATCAATGAAACCCGATGTTCTCAACCAATACGCGAACCGAGGCACATGACGTTTAGTAGGTAAAATAATGTTTTTGACTGGCAAGTAACACTACATCACGTGCAGGATAACAGCTCCCAATAATAAAACTACAGTGGCTATTAACAATGGGTGGCGTGGTCTAATGCTAGAGCGCTTGGCTGCTAGGCCGAAGGTCTCCAGTTTGTATCTCAGTTCGGACTTGTTATGGCAGTACGTCCCTAAATCCACAAATCTCTTATGAGCACCTAACTTGTGTTGTGGAAAGTATGGCGTCTTGGCATAGTGCTTATCACTATCCCTACATGCGATGTCAAGACTCAACTTGATCTAACAATAGGGATCGCCAGGTCTATGAGAAATTTTTACTTACAGCACGTATTAACATAAACGATTAGTAATAAGTAATAACTATTTCCCATGTTCATTAGTCTCATCGAGAGTCTCGACCGTAAAGTAAAATTAGTAAAGTAGTCCGATGACACTGACACGTGATAATTCAATGCACGTAGTTCACGACCTGTAATAAAATACTTAAAAAAAACTTTTTAAAAAACCACGTTTTTCTTGTGGACTAAAAAGTAGAAAATAACTATTTACATACATTTGATGACAAAAAACGTGGGTACGTTCACCATCAAATTTCCCGACCCATCTGCCCGACCCACGTTTTTTGTCATCAAATGTATGTAAATAGTTATTTTCTACTTTTTAGTCCACAAGAAAAACGTGGTTTTTTAAAAAGTTTTTTTTAAGTATTTTATTTTCTCCTTTTTAGTCCGTTGCTACACATGAAAAACGTGGTTTTTAAAAAAGTTTTTTATATAGTTTATTTTCTACTTTATCTAATGACTTGATTAAGTATGAATTGACTAAGTGTTTATAAATACACGGACTAAAAATATCTTGAGCGACCAGGATTCGAACCTGGGTTGTCGCGGCCACAACGCGAAGTACTAACCACTATACGATCACGGCCAGCGCGCTCACATCGATTGGGGCCGAAGTAACTGTGTCAATAAGCCTCCAGTCGTGTCGGTATCTTTAGAAATCATGTCCTCAATTTTATGGTCCTTTGGGCGTAATTAAATTAAGCTAATTACGGTCTCTAATTGCTAGTTTTTATGATTGCATCTGAAATTGTTAGGCGAAAGTAGCCTGCATGCCAAATTTCAGAACTATAGAACAATCAGAAGTGGGCTAATTTTCGATGTCAATTTTAACAACAAACACACAAACGCAAAGCTGAGTTAATAATAAAAAATACTTAAAAAAAACTTTAAAAAAAACCACGTTTTTCTTGTGGACTAAAAAGTAGAAAATAAATTCTTTTGTGCTTCCTCGAGCTGTGCAGGTTCTTGTGATGACTGACAAAAAACGTGGGTACGTTCACCATCAAATTTCCCGACCCATCTGCCCGACCCACGTTTTTTGTCAGTCATCACAAGAACCTGCACAGCTCGAGGAAGCACAAAAGAATTTATTTTCTACTTTTTAGTCCACAAAAAAACGTGGTTTTTTAAAAAGTTTTTTTTAAGTATTTTATTTTCTCCTTTTTAGTCCGTTGCTACACATGAAAAACGTGGTTTTTAAAAAAGTTTTTTATATAGTTTATTTTCTACTTTATCTAATGACTTGATTAAGTATGACTTGACTAAGTGTTTATAAATACACGGACTTAAAAAATCTTGAGCGACCAGGATTCGAACCTAGGTTGTCGCGGCCACAACGCGAAGTACTAACCACTATACGATCACGGCCAGCGCGCTCACATCGATTGGGGCCGAAGTAACTGTGTCAATAAGCCTCCAGTCTTGTCGGTATCTTTAGAAATCATGTCCTCAATTTTATGGTCCTTGGGGCGTAATTAAATTAAGCTAATTACGGTCTCTAATTGCTAGTTTTTATGATTGCATCTGAAATTGTTAGGCGAAAGTAGCCTGTATGCCAAATTTCAGATCTGTAGAGCAATCAGAAGTGGGCTAATTTTCGATGTCAATTTTAACAACAAACAAACAAATCCACAAACGCGAAGCTGAGTTAAGAAAAACGTGTTAAAAACGTGTTAAATAAAAGTATGTCTCTTGATAAAACAAGGTTGACTGCAAGAGTTGACCACATACGTATTTTTAAAACAAGAGTTTGGTAGCGTACAATTGTACAAAAGCCCAGTGGGTACAAGTCTTCTTCCACACTAATGGAGCGGGTGAGTGACTTACATGGGATAACTCTGTAATTTGAAACAGAGGTAAGAGACAACAGCATTCTGTTACCGGCCCTGTTATGGCCCACTTTGAACGATACGTACCATAGACTTTTCGGACTCAGGGATTGGTCGCTAGCAGAACACCTACACGAGTGCTGCAAGACCTGGAATGCAGCCGAACGGAGAGGGGATGGGAAGTGAGAGCATATGTAGAGGGTGAACCTTTCCACAAAGTGGAGGTAAATTGGAGGTATAATAAAGGTTGTTATCGACGTAATCCGTGCCAGTTTTTCAAAACTGTAAAAATAGATTATTGTCTTGCATTTATTATGTTAACAAAGTCTTGATAAGTTGATTCATAAACCCGACTTAAGTTCAGAATTTTAAAACACGCAGCAAGCTTTGCTAGAAATACCCTTCACGTCCACGTCACACCCACTCTTTAAAATTTCAAACGCCATGTGAAAAAGATAACCCTTAAATGATCAAATACTAAGATTTAATGTACTTTTTCATTAAACGTTTATTAATGTATATGTATACAACATAGTTTATTGAAAGGAAATTTTACATTGTTTTGTTATGGTGACATTCCTGAATGTTGTCATTAAATGCTGACCACACCTCTGCCCCCGCCTTGTGATGCGATTATGTTTGGTTACATAAAAAAAAAATTACCCTTAAGCCTGTAAAATTTTTACAAAACTAATGGGATGTAGGCTTACATAATAATATAGTACATATATACAATCATATTTATAATTTTAATGGACATGTTTTCATTAATAATCGCCGATAGTTTTTGGTATGCCAGTCATAACTGAGCTCCGTCGTCAGCCGAGAGACTACAAGGGAGTTAAACAAAGAAATTAACTGCTAGAAAAAAAACTATTGTTTATGTACAAAAATGTATGTGCATAAAAATTAACAAAGCTTTACCATGTTGAATACAAACGAAATTCGCGTGCAAGTATACAAATATAGGTACACCTTGAAAAAATGATGTAGTGTTAATACACGGTTAAAAAAATAAAAATTAAAGTAGGGCGTGGAAATGCCCCAGGTTACCTTATTTTTAAATGAAATATAATTATCTAATAAAAAAATACAAGCAGGCCAATAAAATATAATACAACATTCTCAACAAACACAAGGTCTCAAAACAACACATACGGTATATCCAGTGTTTCTTCCCGGAAACACGTGAAATTTTCCGTGCGTGTGTGTGGGGGGGGGGGGGGGTCGGACAAAATAATTCTGTTAAAGTTAAAAGTAAAAATTTTCTATTTAAATTCCATTTCGTTCGGGGGTGGGGGGGGGGGGGGAAGGGGGGGGGGGGGGCTAAGACCGATTGAAATACCTGGAGGAAACTCTTGATATATCTGCAAGCAAAAACAGATAAAACTGATTACTAAACGCGTTTAACTATAAATTTTTTTAGTAAAAGTAGAAACTTTATTTCAATTAGCCTACCTCACATATACATATAATTTTTAAAAAATACGTATTCTAATCTATTTTGTTACATGATTAATATTATACCTTGCTTACTTACAGTGTTTCTTTCAGACTTCTTTTCTACAAGGGGACGGAGCTAGAAACTTTTGGTGAGGGCGGTCTAAATGTTCCGGGGGATGCGGGCGCTGGTTAAAGTTTATGTTTTATGTATACATTCTCTTTCGTTTCATGTAGGGGGGGGGGAGGGCAGTAGACCAGTAGATGTCTGGAAGAAATGCCTGCTTATTTCATTTGTATATGACATAAGGTTAATATATTAATTATAATGCGAATAAATGAGAACATTTTAATCGAAGTTTAATCCAACAATTGGATTTTCCCGATATTGTGTGTTGCCAACTGAAAAAAAGAACAGTCAGCATCATTAAATTCTAATAAGACACTATTTTAAACGTAGACTATGATTAATATATTAAATAGTATCATAGGCAGTAGGTTAAATAAAACATAGAATGCCTTAATAAAAAAACAACGTAGGCAACGAATGGTTAAATCGGTTACGGTAGGCCTATCATTAGAGCCTACTTACTTGTTCTTAGAACAAAAATACGCCCACATATTAATTATATATTTAATTTTAATATCAATAGGCCCTATAGAATTATTATAGATATAGAGTCTAGATCTAGTTCATTCATATTTCAGGTGATAGGCATATTTTTGCTATCTTACAATTTTTATTAGTAATAGGCCTATATATATATATATATATATATATATATATATATATATATATATATATATATATATATATATATATATATATATATATATATATATATATATATATATATATATATATATATATATATATATATATATATATATATATATATATATATATATATATATATATATTTATATATATAATTAAACATTATACTAGTATACTTACTACTTAACTTTCAATTAAAACAGTATAATTAATTATTGAACCTCCTCAAGCCCTGGGTTCTATATTTAGTAGGGCCTATATTAGTATAGTATAGTGGAAAACATTACAATAGTAGTTTTTTTTTGTCTTAGTCTTTTAGTATTAGATGTAGAATCGGGTGATTTCTTATACATTTTTATACTACTGCCACACAGTCACATTGCATTCATCCAGAGACGTAGCGACCCTTCTGGCGCCCGGGGGCAAACTTTCGATTTGCACCCCCCCCCCCCTCAAACTTTTGATTTCCACCCCCTCACCTCAAACTTTCGATTTGCGGCCCATTTCAGACTTTCACTTTGTTTTTCCAACCCATTTTGGCGTCCCCTAAGTTCGGCGCCCCGGGACACATTCCCCCCCCACCCGCCCCCCCCCCCTCGCTACGCCTCTGCACTCATCTGAACAATGACGGTCGGGGCACTTTCATCGGGGGGGGGGGGGCGGACACTGCTAAAAGTATATATTTTCTATATAAATTATATAATTTTCATTTCGTTCAGGGGGACGGTAGAATTTTTTCTGGGGGGGGGAGGGCTTCACCCAAAGAGATGTCTGGAAGAAACTCTGGTTTAGTCTAAAACTAAAACGTCACTATTCTATAAATAAATTACTATACTGTAAAGTATAAGTGTATGTATATAGAATACATTATAGTATAGAATAGATAAATAGACTCTAGAATTTAGATAGTAGGTAGAACTAGAAACTAGGTGAAACAAAGTAGCTTTCACTAGACGATTGGTTTTAAAGGAAAAATAAATCGTTATGTAAAAAGAATAAAAAAACAACAAACATGTTTCTTTATAATTATTGGGGAATATATTTTTGGTGTGTTAATTTAAACACGATACAAATTATCTAACACATTAAGACATACTAATATGAATATAGATATAGTCTACCATTAAACATTATACGAACTCCTTTTTTTCTTTCCTTATGACTAAAGTTTCATATTTTGACTGTCTAGATGTCCCATCACTCCAAGCAACATTTGAACACACAGCTTAATCAGCTAGAGGAATCATGTCTTCATTTACAAAATAGCTTCAGTGAATTTATTAAGATGGTAAATATGGACGTTATGTGTTTTTAATGGCATTTATATTTTTTACTTTATTATAATGAAAAAAAATTGACATGCCCTCATTATTAAAATTTCCTTTAAAATGCTAATTAGCAATAAAAAAAAACCGAAATATTTTATAGATTAAACTAAAAGCAACAGAATTTCTTGGGAATGCTACAGACACTTATTTACCAATCAAAGATATTATGCTAATGGTAACAGCAGCGCAAAGTATAATCCTAGAGCATAGGGATTTGTTAATGGGTAAGTTATTAATAAGCAATTCTTAAAAATATTTCCCAAAAAGATAGCCCACACATAAAAATGTGTACTTTGCTGTGAAAAATGACATGAACAAAGTTTTCATGATCAACAAGTTGTATTGCATTTAATTATTTTAATCATTATGTAAGCATCACAAAATATAGCGTTATGCAAAGATAAGATTAATATTTAGCTCACATAATTTAACAGAATCCACCAAGATGTTTACTACCACTGAAGAAATACAAACAGGAACAAAATATTTGACACCACCTCAAGCGAAACCAATCTCTCATACAGGTAAATTAATCATATTTAACTGAGTAGAAAATCACTGTTGATCTGATATGTGTCTCATTAAAACATCATATTAATATCACCAAATCATTAAGTTTTGAATCAAGTTTATACATAATGTAGAAACTTTATATCAATTAGTCTACCTCACCTATAGTTTCAATGTTTTTAGCTTTGCATACTATCTCTATCAATGTATGTTTTCATAATAAATATCTTACAATTTCTTTATAATTACAATTTCTTTATAATCATTTTGCCTACGAATGCCATTGCATATATTACATTTTAACTAAATTTAACTAACAGGTGAAATTCATTCAAGTGTTATCAAAAGGCTAGAACATACTGAAGCTAGCATATCTTCTCTTCAATTCACAAAATTAAAGACAGACGATAACATATCAGAAATAAAACAATGGAGAAACAATTTTGTAACAGAACAAAATGACTTGTGGATACAATTTGAACACTTAACAAACAAACAAAAACAAAATTTCATAGATAAGATTATTGAGCAAAATGAGAAAATAGTGGAGCTGAATAATGAAACAAAAATTTTAAAAGAAACCGTATCAAATTCTAACACAACGCTAGATAAACTGTCTCTAGATTTAAAAGCGTATGAAAAAAACTTACATACTTTAAATGAAGAAATACAAGTTTACACACCCAAATCTGACAGTTTTACACAAGAATGCACATGTTTTTTAGACCAAACTTCAACTTTACAAGTGGATAACAGCAAAAGCAAAGTAAATATAATAAACTTTAGTTTTTTTAAATATTTATGTATTACTTAGTTAAATAAGGAACAAAATCAATAATACATTTATCAAGGCAGCCTAAGTATAATGCTTGATTAAACTATTAAGTACAAAAATCTTATATTTTAACTTGATGGAAACAGTTTTAGGTGTCTGAAGAATAGTGCAAATACAAATGTAATGAATTTATAAATAGTGTTTACAGCCAGTTTAAATATAGATTAAGAGCTTTTTCTAGGATAATTTTGGTACATAATATTGAAGGTAAAATGCCTCAATCAACTTTTAGTTAAAAGAATTTTTTATCTGCACCTTACATTTCATAAAATGTTAACACTCTCTTTATGCTGGATGTTAATGTGTAATATATGTATTGAATTGTGCAAAAAGTATATCAATGATTATGGCCAATCAAAATGTATCTGTAAATTATATAAATATTTTTTTACTGTCTGAAATATGGCATCCCATGTTTCCACTACCAGATTCAAACACTCGAAAAAGAAGTTTTAAAGTTGTCTCAAGATTTTCAGACTATTGGTAGGTCAATTAACTTTATTCTTTAAAAACTATGACCATCATAATTTTATTTATAAAGCATTTGTATAAATGAAATTCAATGCATGCATCATTTGTTTATATGCCATGTTTGTTAATTTTTGGTGTAGATTAAGAAATTTTACAGTTTTTAGTTTTTTAAAATGTGGTTGTTGTCTTATTTTTCCAATTATTTATTTTTACTGGGCTAATTTGGTTTATGTTTATGTTTATATTTGTTTAGAGCTGAAACATAATAAGAGCAATAGTCTTACTTGCCATAAGAACTATGCATAAAAGAATACTCATATAGTAGCCATAAGTGAGGAAGTCATTTTTAAAAATGAAATATGTTAAGTGTCCAATGTGTAAATTTTAAAACTAATTTACAATGCTATTACCAATGAATCAAGAAAAAAAGGACTAAAATTTTAAGAGACATAGGCCTTTGACTTGTCTTTGTACATGCTAAAATATTTATGACATTTATTTATTGTATGCAATTCTTCTATAACAGACCAATTGCATTTCTTTTTTTTAAGCTAATCACAGAGGAAAACTGTGTTCACTAGGTTTTATTGCTTCACAAGGATTTTATGAAAAAAAGTTTAACAGTGTAGAACTTAATGTAGGCAACTGTTTTAATCCAACCACTGGAGAGTTTACTGCCCCAGTTGATGGCCTGTACATAGTAACTCTTACCATAAAACCAACAGGAGATGGTGCCGCACAAGCTAATGTTTGGCACTCATCTGGTGGGGTAAGGAAAAGGCTTGGCGGTGTTGGAACAGATAAAATTAATGAGGCTTCAAGAACTTTTGTTGTTAGGATGAAAGCTGGAGATAGGGTACATTCACTTGCAAATACTTACAACTGTGAGCGCACACATTTTTCTTGCTTTCTTTTTGGTGACTGATGTTTCATACTGGCTGAGAGATGTATTACATTTTTAATGTTCTATTTTAATGTATATATAATTGTTACAAGAATATATAAAGCACATGCCAATTTAAAAGTCATGTAAATGCTATATTACTATGTATTTATAGTCATTACTAAAACATAAAAACTATTTGCCCATTTAAATGACATACTTTCATATTTATTCTACACATATGAAGGTAATTTTACTAGTTATACTCTGTTTTGAATATTTTAAACTAAATTCCCATCTAGTTATTAATATGACTTGTGTAAACTTATGGCATGCCTATTCCCTAAGCTATACTGGATTAAATATTTAGCAATGATTTGTGACAAATAAACAATTGTCAAGCATTACATTACAGATGGGGATTTAACATTTTTAATATGTTGTCATTGCCAACAAACTTCAATCAATGATTGATTTAACTTATATCAACTTGCCGCAACAAAACATTTTTCTCTGGAGCATTTTATTTAAATTATTTTTTTGCTTTGTGTTTTGTTAATATTTATTGTTAGAAAAAACATGCTTATTATATGCTATAGTTATCCATTTTATTAAAAGAATTGTTTTACTTTTAATTTCAAACTTAGATTATTGTCCAGACAATTATAATAAAAAATATTATGGCTGATTATGAGTGGATATTTTTGTATTCATCAATAATAATGTAACTTTAAAAAGAGAAAAAGGAAAAGTTGTTGTTTTCTGTATAATTAAAGCTCGCTGTTAGTTGTACTTTGGAGTTACTGTGATTTAGATAGTTTGTAGATGTACGCAACACAAGAAAAAAGAAGAATAATGTAATCAAAGCCAGTTTCAGTTTGAAGCTTATCACATCTAAATTATGTGGTTTTATACTTTTTAAAATTTAACATTAAGTTTATTTTTATTTGTATATTTCATTGGTTTCTTTTTCATATCAAAATGTTTGTTTGTGTTATATTTTTATTGTTGCGATATACATATTTTTTTTCTGGATACATACATTTCCCATATTTGCTTTTGTTGGTTCGGCTTGAAATAAGACAAAAAGAAAATATGGTTTTGTTCATTATGAATAAATATTCTACATTTTCCTGGTTAATATCTAAACTTGTTTGAAAATAGGACGCCGACAATCAAACCCCAGCTACCTCTGTTAGACAGGAAAAATACCATATAACACAGCAATCACAGAGACAGACACACACTCAAAATGAATGGCATTGTTTACAAAGACAACATAACAGGAGAAGACAGAGAAAATTGGACAAAACTAAACAAAAAAATAACCCAAAAACAAAAGCTATTATAAAACTGTTTTTCCACGGGCAGCAATAGTAAACAGATTAATTTTTAACATTAAATGTAGGGCTATTAACAATTTGAACTTCATAAACCAGTTAAGCCTTGTCAAACAGCATAACAACATATAACATTTTTTTTAAAGCACCATCATAAACATCATCACCTCCAAACCTTTACAGCCGATCACTTGAAGTGATAGAAATGCTTGACATAACTAAATAATTACACGTTAACACTAAAACATTAAGATCAGAATAGAGGCACATATAACATTCTGATATCAAAACAGAGGTACATAAAACATTCAGGTTGGATCAGAACATATCCTACATTTTTGATGAGATACATGTCACAGTGATAAACGTAAGTTTGATGATGGCCGCTCTATGACCATGCTGCCTAGACACAGCCAGTCCAACCCTGCATCTTACTGGTTCACTCTCTCTCTCTCTCTCTCTCTCTCTCTCTCTCTATCTCTCTCTCTCTCTCTCTCTCTCTCTCTCTCTCTCTCTCTCTCTCTCTATATATATATATATATATATATATATATATATATATATATATATAATTGGATTTTTCCGATATTACATGTGGACAGCTTACAGATTCTTAAAAAACAGTGACCTCAAAAGTTACGTGATGTGATTCTTAAGAATTATTTAGAATTATTAAGTATTATAGCCTTAAATGTTAGGATATTTTGGATATATATATATATATATATATATATATATATATATATATATATATATATATATATATATATATATATATATATATATATATACTCTATACGTGCTGTGTTGATGATAAAAGAAAATGTAACATTTAGGCTATTAAAACGATAGAGGTTACTGAATATTTTATTAATATTGTTTTAGAAAGTATCGATTTCACTTGGTTAATATTAAATGTTATGAATACTAATTTAAGAGGCCGTATTATAGTATAATCTACCCTACATCAAGATATCAAACTAGTATATTCCACAAAACTTGATTAGATCTAGATCTAATTACACACACATACACACACGCACACACACATACACACACACACCAAGTATTATAATATACTACACGATTAATATAATCTCCGGGAGATTTAAAAACCTGATTTAGAATCGCATTTTTAAAATCAATTTTTATAGATGTCTGACCAGGTAAAAAAACATTTAACTACCCAGCTTGAGCTACTGGACGGGTTAAATTTTCATCTACAGAGTAGCATCAGTGATTTGGTACAGCAGGTAGATAAGCCGTTTGTTTAAATGCGTCATGTTTTTTGGTGTGTGGCAATCGAATACATTTATGGAGATAAAATATATTGCTATTTATAAGTATGCAGACTAATTGTTTATTAGTATTATTAAAAGTAATATGTGATATTTTCTTGCAATAAAATAGTTTTCAATTTATTTTCTTCATATGTCTTGTTTTGGTATTTGAAGCAATAATGTGCTGTCTTTCTTTACTTATAACAACTACATACCACGCACATCTTTATTTAAAATATCTGGTGATAAAATCACTATCCTATGCTTATAAATGTTTAGACAGCAACTGCTATTTAAATCTAAACCTGCGTAACCAATTTTATAACACTATCCTCAATTATCCTATAGACTAAAACAAGAGCTTTGGAATACATAGACAAGACCTCTGACACCAAAATGACAATGAAAGATATACTTGCTATGATAACAACAATGCAAAGTACAATACTAGAACACCTAGATATGTTCACTGGTATGGTCATCATTTAACCATATTTTTTTTCGTTGGTTAACAATTGCTTAAATGATAAGCTATTAACACTTTATAATAAATGTTGCTGTAGTTGGTAGACTATTTAAATAAAAGTTTTAGAACATTTAAAGTAAAATTGGCAGTAAATACTTGAAACGAGTGCCTGTATATTAAAAAATCTATAATATTGATAAAAAACCCACTCAGATTTAGTTTACTGTGAATTGTATTAATTTATGTGTAACTCTTGTTGACAGAATCCACTAAACTGTTCCCTCCAAAATTGATGCTGGAAGAAGAGACAACACTAGAAAGTAAAATATTGAAACCTGATACTGGATTTATTTCTAAAGCCTCTATATCTGGTAAGCTGTATTTTATTTTATTAATTGGTATGAATTTACTCATTTACACACAATATAAACTATTCATAAGAATAATATAAACTTAGTGAATGATTACAATCAGTATGATTAAAACAATACTAAAAATGGCTTATCAAAACTAATAGCACTTTATTAATAATATATATATATATATATATATATATATATATATATATATATATATATATATATATATATATATATATATATATATATATATATATATATATAACAAATGCATCGTAGTATTGGTAGCTTATGCAGGGGGGAAGAGGGGGAGTGGCTGCTCCTCCTACGACAATTTTAAGGATAGTGGCGCCTTTTTCGGAGAATAACTAAATACTAATTAAAAAGAAGTTCTGCAACACACAAAAAAAGCTAAAAAAACAACAACAAAAAAAAAAAAACTTAGCAAACAACAGCGAACACATTTCTGAAACTACCAACTGTTATTTTATGTACCCTGATTATTATATTTTTTAAAAACTTATTGCAAGTGAATTACAGCCCACTTCTTGGTTAACTTATCGACGCCCAGCTCAGCGGCGTGCATTTGCGAGGGCTTTTTTGTCACAAGATCTGTCCACTTTTACATCTGCTGTTTGTTTTATTCTCACAGATCGATCTTAATCCACAAATGTAGTCTTTTGCTTGAGGCTACATTCAGCCACCCCACTTTTATACGGGAGGTCTATTCATTTTAGGTTTTAAGATCAGTCTTGAAATTGTTTACATAAAGTGTACACCATAGAATACAATTTGGATAACTTATAACTTGGATATTTAGATAACCCATAACTTATGATTATTTTTAAAAACATAATCTTTAGTGAACACAAAATATAATTCACGTTTTTTTCTCGACTTGTTGCTCCCCCTTACACGAAACATGTATACGTTTATGTGTAGTATTCTCTTTTATTAGCTATTATTTTTAAAATATAAAATGAATACAATGGAAATTATAAAGTATGATTTTATTTAACTTCCGATCATTTGCATTAATACATTTTACTATGTAGGTCACATAGCCTACCTGTTACTACATTTTGATATTTTACTTAACAGTTGAATGCAATTCAGAATCATCTAGAAGACTAAAGGAAATTGAAACAGTTTTATCAACCCTTCAAGACACAAAACAAAAGACTGAAGATGACATATCAGAATTAAAACAACGGAGAGACAACTTTGTAACAGAACAAAGTGAAGTGGGGATAAAAATTGAAAAGTTGTCAAAGAAACAAAAACAGAATTTAAAAAACTTAAGAAAACAAATAAATGAACAAGATAAAAAAATAGAAGATCTGAATCAAGAAATTGAAAGTTTAAAAACCAAAGAATCAGACACAGACAAAACACTGGAGAAACTGTCTCTAGATATGAAAGAATATGAAAACAACCTACACACACTGAATAAAGAGATGAGAGTTTACACAGACAAAACAGATCATGAAACATAAGAAATTAAAAGACATTCAGATTTGATATCTGCTATACAGGAAGAAATAACAAACACAGGTGATAAATTATTGGCCAAGGTATTTTTATTTTTAATATTTTAACAATTGCTTTAAGCTAGAGTTTTAGAAATACTTATATAGGTATTGCACTTTGCGGATGTATGTATGAATTTTAAAACATGTAAAGGAGGGGAATGGGTCCATGTTGTTGGGGATGTAAAGCTAATGATTCATAAACTGAGTTCAAGCCCTTATGAAGATGATATTCTAAGAGAGAAAACTCCTAAATCAAACTACTGCCGCCTTGTAGCTTGTTCTTGGACAAAAGGCCACAAAATAAATTCAAGAAAGCATAGCAGGCTGAAATAGTAGTCAATAGCCTATATGGCACGTAATTAATAGTGAAGAAGAAAACTAGAATTTGTGGTTATCTATCCATCTCTATAGCCGCACAGTCTTATGTTTGCCTTGGCCTACTTCACAACCTTCTATAATAGTTTAGACATATCTGTTCTTTTTTCAAGCCTGTTATCTCCACCATCTAACCATGAAAAATAATCTAACAATAATTGCATTCTTTGTTTAGTTTATGCAACTAATGTTGGGTTTATTAAATATTTATTTACATAAATCTTAATTTTAACACATTTATTTTAACCCGGTACTTTTACAAATCTTCTATTAAGCATGTTGTTATGTGTAAACTTCTACAACAAAGATTGATGCCAATTGACAAAATCATTAAAACATATAATCAAAACTCTGAGACTAGGGTTGGAAAATTGAAGAAGGTAAAATAACGCTTTTCTCTCTTTTTAAAATAGATTTGCATTAAACTAAATAGCGTACCTGAACAGCTAATTCTCTTTTTTTAGATTGAGACTATCGAAAAAACATGTTTTAAAACTATCACAGGAATGTCAAGAAAAAGGTTAGTAAATTCATGGCTATGGAAATAAGTTGACGTTAAATATAATAAATACAATGCAATAATAAATAATAAAACACATTATTATTGTTTAGTTTCTATTTTAACGAATGAACACAATTGATAGTTGTTTTTTTATGTTAAGTGTATTCACTATTCTTTATACAAATTTGAAATAATACTTATGAAAAAATACATCAACCTAGCTATAACTGTATTCAAGTTATCTTTTTCACAGACAAACACACACACACTTACACACATACATACATACACACACATACGGACTAGATTACGAAACTAGGTATTTACGATTCAGGGAGGTGTAAAACGTCGAGATTTGTGATTTTTTTGCGCCATTACAATACTTCTGCTATATTAGTATAGGAGAAAGTAAGAAGTGAATTAAATGTGTCATTAATAAGTTGATCATAAGTATCGTGTGTGCATTGTCGTTTGTTATAATTCGAAAAAAATAATGGTTTTATTTTTTACATTTAGCAAATCAACAATTAAAACACTCTACACTGGGGTTTCTTGCTTCACAAGGTCGCTGGGACGGAAAATCTTATACATCTAGTGGAGAAAAAGTGTTTACATTCAGCTACGTAGAATGTAACGAAGGAAACCATTTTGATCCAAACACTGGAGAGTTTACCGCCCCTATTGATGGACTGTATATAGCAAAGGTTGCAGTAAGACCACCCGATAATTTATCTGTTGGAAGCATTTTTGGACACATGTCTGGTGGTGTGTTGTCATATCTAGGAGAAATTTGGACAAAATATACACTTACAACTTTTGATGAAGCTTCAAGTACCTTTAACATTCGGATGAAAGCTGGAGATGTGTTATTTTTAATCCCTAGCTGTGAATTTTGTGAATGTACACATTTTTCTTGTTCCTTTCTTGTCGTCTAATGTTCATAGATCTACTAGCAAAAGCAACGTGTTTAATGTACAAATTGATACTTTTTAATTACAAGTTATGCACTAAAAGTTTGCAATTATTTGAAATTAATATATAATACATATTAATAAAGAAAAAAATATTAGTTAAAAAACGTATCATTTCTATATCAACATAAATAAGCAGTAAAAATGTTTGATGCATTTTCCCTTTCTTTGATCTATCTAACTATCTATCTATCTATCTATCTATCTATCTATCTATATATATATATATATATATATATATATATATATATATATATATATATATATACATATATATATATATAAATAAATAAATAAATGTATATATATATATATATATATATATATATATATATATATATATATATATATATATATATATATATATATATATATATATATATATATATACATAAGGCAAATATTGTGGTGGGTGGGTGGATGGCCATGATTGATTTTCCAGTATAGAAATCTAAACGCGTGCACCAATTCGCCACAGTTGAGGATAAAATGATTTTTGTCTCGCATTCTGTAGCCGAATTGAATGAAAATTCAATTTGTTTTTAATGTTACAAATATTTGTATAGTCCATGTATGCGACCTCATTTCCTAAATTTTAGGTCTTTATAATTTTTAAAAAATAGATTTGTGTTTATACCTGTTGAGCATTAATTTATCTTTCTAAAATATAAACGGGGCTGATGATATACGTGTAATACGTTTAATTTGTTTTGGTTGGCTGAGTTAGCTACAGTAAGACAGCAAATTTTTTTTGTTTAAGTAAGCAATAGCTATGGTAAATAGGAATTTGTGTTGGATTAAATGTTATAGTAGGCCAAATAAACTGTCAGTAACGTGATATAAATTGACTAGCTGCATACTGGTGCTCGACCACGGGGAATCTTTTTTAACTGTATCAACTTGGAGACAAAACAAAGCAAAACACAAACTCAAACACAAAAAACACACAACTCAAATGCAAACACTAACATAAAAGTAAACACAAACACAATGGAAAAAAAAACACAAAAGAAAAACAAAAGAAAACAAACACACAAAAGCCAACGCAAACTCAAACGAAATACGCAAACACAAGCGCAAACACAAAAGAAAAAACAGCAAACACAAGCACAACGCAACACAAACTCAAACGTAAACACACAAAAAAAAAACGCAATTGCAATGACTCCTCCTTGAGGGACTCTATTTTTTATAGTTACAGTACGGCTTGTTTTTCCTTGCATAGAAACAAATGCTTTTCGGTTTTTAAACCTTGCTCCCAGACTTTGTCGAAAGCTTTTTTTTCCTTTGAAATGTTGGTGAGTTGGTCTTTGGTAGATCTTCACAACAATTTGACATACTTTAACTCTTACTTCAACACAAACACACATCTACCATAGCTATTGCGCGTTTGTGAACGTGGAGTTGCTATAAAACCGTACTTTTAAATCGATCGGAAAACTTAATCTAAAGTAATTATTGTTATTGCATTTCAGAACTTTATATTTTTGAATTAGCTTTTTCTGTTCTTTAACATAGCGATAAGGAATCGTTAGATCACTGTATTTCTCACACACCTTTGTACTGATAATTGCAAAACAATATTAACATTTGTATTTAATTCAAAAGCTAAGCTTCAGATTTTAAAATAAACAACTATAGTTATTATTTGTTTGAAGTTTGCGTATTCGTTATATGGAGGTAGTATTACGCTTATCTACAGTGTTTTTTAAAATGTTTTTACTAAATTTACACGTGATATTTAAGTATATGTTCGTTAAGTACATCTGTTCGTGCTGATCATCTTGACTCATGCTAACGTTCTCAAAGTTTCTTCCAGGCATCTATTCGAACAAGACGGAATTTATATAGAAAACAAACACGTTTACCAGTGTTCGCCCCCTCCTCCGGAAAATGTTGTCCACGCCCCTCGAAAATACCAAGTGGCTCCCCTTCCATCCCCCCCCCCCCTCCCCGGAGTCTGGAAGAAACTCTGAACGTAATTCAAGTTGTGTGAAAATGTGTGTATTTGTCTGTACATTTATTCAACCCAAGCCGCCTATTATTTCATAGAGTTTTTAACAAATTCATATTTAAAATGCGTGCATTTATACAAGATGCCTTTGGAAAAAGAGCGATATCTTTATAAGACTTACAACTCAAAAAGAGATTACAATTGTAAATTAAGATCGATCAGTAGGTTTTTGACGCTCCATATCCAGCAGGAATTACACAAACAGCAAATTGTACTCTGTGTGTGTGTGTGTTTGTGTATGTTGCGGAACTTGTTTTAAATCTTTTTAAAATTATTCTCCGAAAAAAACGTCCCTATCCCTAAAATGGTTGTAGGGCGAGCGCTTCCTTTCTTCGTACGCGATTGTTTTGTGTAAACTTTCTTTAGCGTCTATATTTACACAGACATTCAATTGAAAAACTTATATATGTATCAATAACAGTGCAGCGCCGGGTCTATGCTGCCATTGTATTAAAACAATAGAGCGGCATAATATAGGACGATATAAACAAACATAGTCAAATAACATAAGGAATTTTGAACAAAGTTAAGATGATAAAATGAACTATCGTTTCAGTCCCCGCGCTTTGCCGCGGCGTTAGAAAACAGTCTGATGAAACATATTAGAAGGGTTTCCTAAATGCGTTATCACCCCAATATTGTGAGACGAGTGACCTTGTTTTCTAAAACTGAGTTATTTAAATGCAAACAATACTTGCGCTATATTTCTTAGAACAGTTGTCGGGGAACCGGTTCGCCTAAACTACAACCTAATATGTATGGAAGTCTTTTATGTCCGTAAATCACTCGAAGTAATCGGGTGTCAGGTGTCAGGGACGTAGCAGGGCGCTATCGGGAGCTCCTAGTTACACTACCGCAGGGGCGCCGCTGTACGGTCCCTGGATCGGTTTAATCAACGAATGTCGTATGCCGCATTGTCAATATTAAATAGCTGTCTTGAAAACTAACGTAAAAGAAATTGTTTTCAACCCTTTTTTCACTGTTTGATAATTATTTTCATGTGCCAAACATGGTGAAAGAATTAAAAAATTGTCCGATCTTTATTGAAAAAGTAAATAAAAATAAACCGAGCATTTCCCCTTAAAAGCATGTTGCTATAAAGTTTCTTTTATATTAACTTTATTAAAATTTAGAATAGAATCTCGTAGAATAGGAAATCGCGCAACAAATGAACAATAAACAATGTGTATAAAATATTGCGGAACATTAGTACTTCATAAATAAAACCTTGATTAATTTTCAAAGAGTAAACTAATCATCTAATTAAATTACATTTTATGTCACAATATATAGTGTTCAAGTCGTGACCAACGCAACAGCAGTAGAAGCGCAAAGTACACAAATAAACCATGTCATATATATCGCTCTAATCATGACATGTTTAATGATGACTGTCGATGTTGTGATGACATTTGTATTTCTTCAAGTTTATAGTATATTCTTCAGCTCGAACCACAGATTGATTGTATTTTTTTTAACCTATGTTCAACAAGGATCAGCGAACCATAAAAAAAGAAAGTTAGTGGTAATAATAGCGTTCTAAACTAAGATTTGTTTTAGTTACATTAGGGGGGGGGGGTCGTGACAGAAGAATAAGCCTATTTTTATGAAAGACAATATTGTTACAGTAATTATAAAACACTAAAGAATACAGGCATCTTTAGTATTACTATTACCTGCATTCAAGTTGTTGAAACTGGCATTAGAAAAATAAATCAAGGTAGACAAATACATTCTGACGATTGATTAAACGATAGCTCTTTAATACAATGCAGAAAAAACTGAATCAAATGAGAGAAACAAATTTTGACTCAGAAATCTTCGGCGACAACAAAAACACATCGGAAAAAAAAAGAATGTTAATTTTGCAATTTTTTACGAAAATATCTAAATATTTAGTATAAAAAATTATAATAGTGTAAGTATGTCCAATGTCTTTGTGCAAATATTTTCAGATTCTAGTCTATATTTTGGTCTTTTAAAAGTGCAAATAATTATTGTAAAACTTGTTGATATTATAAAAAAAATGTTGTTGCTTGTAAATTTTGTCTCATGATGTATACAAATTAGACGACAAGAAGGGAACAAGAAAAATGTGTACATTCCAAATCCTTGAAACCAGTGACTGAAAATAAAACATCTCCACCTTTCAGCCGAACATCAAATGTCCGCGAAGCTTCAACAGAGTTATCATTTATCATAACAATACCGATCCATGACACAACATCATCAGATCTTTGCCAAACAACAGCTTGTACATCATAATCTCCTGTTTGCTTTATTATAATACTTGCTTTATACAGGCCATCAACAGGGGCGGTAAACACTCCAGTCTTTGGATCAAAATGATTTCCTACGTTACGTTCTACAGACTTGAATGTAGTAACGTCGTGTCCTCTACGGTTTGTCCCGTCCCAGCAACTTTGTGAAGCAACAAACCCTACTGTAGAATGTTCAACTTGTTGATTGGCTGCATGAAATAAAATACATAACTTTAATTGCTCGTAATAAAATAAATTACGAAAACGCTGTTCACTAGACTTAATTTGTAATAAGAAACTTTCATATTAGTACTGCGCCGAATCAACCGATGAATAGTTGTGATATATATTTATAAAATACACGTTCAAGAAAACTATATTTTCTAAGTAGGCTACATTACAAAGTAAACAGTAAGAATTACGTGTGTAGGCTATGATGGATGCACTAAGCCCACATACAACACAATATGGACCAATGGTTTGTTAAAAAATAACTAAAAAATTAGGTTGTCGGTAAATGGCGAAATTACGCTTTAGCAGGTTACGGTCCGCCGAATACGGAAGACTACATTATTTTATCACGCTCGTATTATTTGCTGAAATTCACACTAATCTTTTAATTAGGTTGTTTCCCTTTCTCAAATAAACAAACAATTCTCCCACTGTACCGTTAATGTGGCCTTATAGAAAAAGTCAGTTCAGTAATAAAAATGACAAACTATATATTATCATTTCTTAGTAAATAATTAACTCGTTACAAAAATAAAAAAAAGCGCTAGACATATCTTGATTGTAGCTAAACTTGTATATTATATTCATAATACAACAGAAAACATAAACGAAACATGTTACCTTGTAGTTTTTGCAAGGATTTTATTAAAAAAAAAGCTCCAAACTAAATAAATAGCGAAACATAAGAACAAAAAAATTGAACTTGCCATTTCCACTTCTCCAGCCTGCCTGAGAAACACATTGATCCTGAATAGTTGAGGTTTCTGTTTGTTCTAAACAAGTCGTGGGTTCACGCCCAAGCTGCGCAGTCGTCCGAATCCCCCAAGTTGCACCGTCAGTTTCATCGTCTTGCAAACCTCTGTTAATCAAATGAAAGATGATAATATATTTTTTTAAAATAATGAGTGGGAAATATTTGATATTACTATAGATGTTTATGTTGATAAGGATGAATTGCGTAAATGTATTATTTTTATTACATGCATTAATAAAATCACATTCTTTGACAAAATGTATAAACCAGCAACATTACATTAGAGAAATGTAAATATTAACACAACTACATAACTAAATACACATACTGCAATTTTTGTTAATGTGTAAAAATAGGAAAAAGAAAAACTTATACCTCAAATTTATGAGTGTATTATATGTACTATATTTTAAAGTCAACTTAATAGAACTGAAATAAAATTACCTACAAATCGTTTGAAATTCCAGTGATAACCTTAAAACATCTTTTTCGAGAGATTCAATCTAAGACCATAATAATTGTGAATTAAACACTGCATTTGTATGTAATAATAGTACAACTATGAAAACACATTCATAATTGAGTATGCACATTTGAACAAAACAATCACATATGGCTGGCCCGGCAACAAATCTATAATTGTAGTTTTTTTTTTAAAGTTCTTTACCCTTATTTTCACACTTAAAGTAAACAATAACATAAGGATGGTATAAACTTATGTGCTTATTTTACCTTCTTCAGTCTTCCCTCCATACACTTAGAATTATGATTATATGTTTGAATCATTTTGTCAATGGGAATAAATTTTTGTTGTAAAAGTTTACATATTACAACATGCTGAAAGAAAAATATTAAAATTGGTAAAATTATAAGAAAATGTATAGGAATGTATATATATATATATATATATATATATATATATATATATATATATATATATATATATACATATATATATATATATATATATATATATATATATATATATATATATATATATATATATATATATATATATATATATATATATATATAATCACCATTTATAAATATTTATGAAAAAATATATATGTTAAAGCAGCCATATAGTATTTCTAAAAAAAAGAAATGAATCTATTTAATGTGATATTTGTATACATTACATGCTTCGTTCCTTCTTCTTGCACAGTAGATATCCAATCATAATGTTTTTTAAATTCTTGTGTAAAATTTTCTATCTTTTCTGTATTAGCTTGCATCTCTGTATTAATGTTTTGTAAGTGGATTTTGAACTCTCTCAGATCTAGAAACAGTTTCTCTATTGCTTTATCCGTCTTTGTTTCTCTTTCTTTTACAATTTTTATTTCGTTATTCAACTCATGCATTCTGCTATCTTCTTCATGTATTTGTTTCCTAATGTTTTTAAAATTTTGTTTTTGTTTTTTAGACAAATTGTCAATATTTATCCCCATATCACTTTGTTCTGCTACAAAGTTGTCTCTCCATTGTTTTATTTCTGATATGTCATCTTCAGTCTTTTGTTTTGTGTCTTGAAGGGATGATAAAGCTGTTTCAATATCCTTTAGTCTTCTCGTTGTTTCAGAATCAGCTTAAATAGTGCGCGTAAATTGTGGTAAGAATTAAATAGATGCAAAAAAATATATTAAGATATTATAATGATTATAATAGTTAAATGTCTGTAGGAAGTTCAATTTTATGTTAGGTTTATTATACATAGATATAAACATATGTTGTTTCTAAAAAACGATTAAGTTAATTTAATCTCAAATACTGTCAAAGCTTATTATATTAATTCTATTACATATTTTATAGAAAGTTTCAATATTTTTAATTATATAAATAAAACTGACAAGACATAGACACTGTAGAAATATGTTGAGCACCTGCTGGAATAAAACTTTTACTCTCTGTTGTTGTCTGGTCTCCTGTCATCAAAGTGGGAGGGTAACGTAAAGCTTGGTGGTTTCTGTAAACATGATAAACTAAGATGTTATACCAGAGTTCAGGTAATAATTTTGATTGAAAAATGTTTACTTTGTAAGCTGAAGCTATTTAACCACTGCAATATATTTAATCAATAGTTAAATCAGGGCACACTATTATGTATTAATTATCTGTACCTCTACTTCACTCTAAAAGACATATATATATATATATATATATATATATATATATATATATATATATATATATATATATATATATGATTTGTAAAACATTGCAAAAAAACTGGACATATCACTGAATAACTAATAAATGTATACAATGATTATTTAAATCGACATATACATATAGATCACCATACCATTCACCATACTGACATGTTCAAATATTATACTCTGTGCTGTTGCTACCATAACAAGTGCATCTTTCGCTGTCATATTGGTGTCAGCAGTGTTGTCTATATATTCCATTGCTTTTGTTTTAATCTGTATAATTAATTTTAATTTTTAAAATAAACGTTTGCTAATTTGAAATTGATTTCATATATAACCATGTGTGAAACTCTAATTCCTTACTAACAGGGCCTGTTTGACTAATAGATTTAATCTATTCTAACCATTTAGTTTTAAGAAATTAACTAAATCTTAGTTAACACTATAACTGTTTTAGAAATTATGTTGAAAATAAATTTTCTAATTGGAAGATGTAAATTTATTTTGTTAATTTTGTTAAATTGAAGACATAGCTAACATAAAATATGTAGGCAATATTACACTTTACCTGCTGTACAAAATCACTGATGCTAATCTGTAGATAAAAACTTGACTCGTCCAATAGCTCAAGCTGAGCAGTTAAATGTTTCTTTAATGGGTCGGACATCTGCATTAATAAATTAAATGAATATTAATAATAAACTAAAAATTGACATATATTAGAGTAATATCACCTTTTAGATAGTAAAACGAAACTGATACTTCAAATCTTGATAATTAAATTATTTTTCACAATTTAATCTACTGCACTTTTTAAATTATACAAAATTTAGTTGTTTTTTTTACACAATTATTGCCAGTGTTCCATTATCGTGCGACGTAAGACGACTTCATACTAATGTACCGTTTCTCATCCTCCCAGCTTAGTAACTTAACAAGAACCGGCAAAAAACGAGGCTTAAGATTTATGTTGTCATTGACCTAGTTAATGTATTTGTGAAATGTTGTTGTTTTCACTTTTACGTAGCTATATGTTTCCACGAACGTAATCTACTTGCGTGTGTATGGGCTGTTAGGGCACTGATGTTACAGATTTTGACGTTATCCCAAGGAGACGGTTTGGTTTTTCGATAGGAAGCTCGAATGCTAGAAAGTCACGAGTTTGGACCTCATTTGCTCCACATATTCAGACAACTGGGAGAAACAAAAAGGCACGAGTCTCAATCAGTCATTCACTTGTCTTTTTACAATTTTGTTTTAGTTCGCTACGTCTGTTTGTTTAATTTTTTTGTTTGTTTGTGATTTTAGCCATTAAAATTAATTAAGCGGTTTCGGAACTAAGGGGGGGGGGGGGTGGAGAAGAGGATATCAAAATGAAATCACTGGATAGATTACTATTTTCAATAAAATGGATATAAATAGATAGACGCGATACCCTAAAAGTCTTGTGAGCTATGCTTCTTGGAAGGGTTACAACGGTCGAGCCGATCGAGGCTATCAAGGGCAGATAATATAGTTTTTAAATGGGGTGGGGGGAATTGATCATCTTTCACGAGCTACTGTTAGTTTTTAAAGCAAATATTTTTGGTTTCCTAAATATATGAAAATTAAACAAATATAAAAACCTTTTCAAATGGCAAGCTTCTAAATGAACTGAAAAGACGAAAATAAAACTAATTTGCTTTCTTTCATCAAAGCTTTGGTACTAAAATATGTAAAAGATCTCAAAAGCTTTTATAAATTCCCACCTTTCTCTCTAGTCTTGTCTTCTACGTCATTCTGTTCTCGTCACTTCAAACACACGTTCTGTCAAACAAATAAATCAATCGCATACACAATACAACCATACTGTCTATAGGGCGGGTAAGTAGGTCACCAACCAGTTCTATGGCTCATGCAGGTTTTATTTAGCCTTAGAACTGGATGGTGACCTATTTACTAGCCCTATTTTCAATGCGAATTAGCTAGAAATTATCCTTATTAATTTCAGTCTTAGTCTACCTACAGTCTCGTCATATACACATCTACGCTTTGGTAACTACCGTTACGAATACATGTGCTCAAGTGCATCGCATTGGAACTACGTTCTAAAGAACAGTAGTCTCTTCTATTAATAAGTTAACCGACTTTTGTTATAGAATGTATTTGAGAAGATCGACATAGCCCAACCTAAAGTTACCTCACATTATATAAACATATTGCAAATTGGATATCAGTGACAGTATATTTATATAATTAACATGAACTTAAAATGGCGAGTGCTATTTGTGTTGATCTAAAGAGTGTAGGGTCATTATAAAGTATCATCGAGATCCAAAACATTAAGCAACATGAAAATAACATTGATGAATAACACATAAGTCACATAATTTTTTAGTTCTATGACCACCTTTATCGTTTGACAGAAAGACAATAAGACGCAACCGGTGTTTCTTGCTGATATGTCCCATTACATATAAAACACCACACTTTACATTGTGCAAACATCGTGTACACATTACAATCTCACACTTCACTTTTTGTACACATCACATTATCACACTTTACATTGACCCTACATATTAACTATTTCTGATTATCCATTAATTCATGTATAAATTATCCTTGTTAAAAAAAGTTGTAAGCAATATTTTTGTATAGTTATTAGAATTATCATTGTACTCTGAGATTTTTATAACACAAGAGACAATAATTTAAAGTGAATCACGATTAAATCTACTAAAATTACTGTGATACTACAATGGCTTAAACCTTATTTTCTTTGTGTTTGTATTGGTGTTTGTGGTTGTAGTTGGGTTTGTTGTTAGGTTATTGTTTTCGTTTGTATTTGTAATTGTGTTAGCGTTATGTTTGCGTTTTGTTGTTTTGGTTTTGGTTGGTTGTGGTTTGGGTGGGCGATGCCGGGTTTATGATGATTACTAAACACATAGGTGATGGTCTTTAACAGAAAGGTTTTTCACAGAAGCCAGAGCAGGGCCTGGCCGGGACGGCTAGTATTGATATATTTAATAAGTTTATTAAAGACGTATATGAATCTAACAGATTGAAACATATTAATTATGCGTTGCTTTATCATGTAGCATATTATACTAATATGTATTAGAGGTTGTGATAACAAATCATCATTAATTATTATTATTGACAAGACATCACACATTTATTACTATTATAAAAATAGGGCCATGCCAAGCCCTCTGTTGAACACATCACTTAAACTCTATTGTCATACACTGTGTAGAGATAACAGTAACACGTGTGTGGTAGATGGTAAAAAATTAATCGCTTCCAGTTTTTAACTTACGGTTGATGGAAGATGAAGCTTTTCAGACAAAAAAGAAAACAAAATACTTTTTTATTATTGAACTAATGCTTCAGTATACGCCCACTTTAGGTTTAATTAGAGTTATTGGCCCTAAAATCGGAATTTTCCAAAATCATATTGTTTTTTTATGAATACGCACACACACACACACACGCACACACACACACCTACCCACACACATACACATCCACCCACCCACCCACACATCCACACACGCACACATCCACACACACAAACACACACGCACACGCACATACACACACAAACACAAACTCACGCACACACACACCACTCACAAAACACACACACAATTTCATTGTCCTTTATAAAACAATATAATTTTTTTTGTTTATAACTTAATGTACATGAATTCTTTCTCCTAGTTATATTGTGTGCTATGGCTTGGTGGTTGTAAAGTTGATCAAAGTCTTTAAATCAACCAGTCGTAGAAAAAAAAAGACGCGATGACGTCTGATTGATCATGTTTCAACTATATTTATGTCAGTGTTTAGAGATTATCCATTTATCGCGTCCACATAAAATATAGGACATTTTTTAGGGGACTCTATAATAAGAAGAAATAAGGTTTTGACACTATGATAGCAGTCAAACCTAATTTGATCATATCTTAAAAACACCACCTGATTACTCAACTCATTTCAGAATTGCTCAAAACTTTTCTAAGAAGTGTAGTAGGCGGTTATTTAGTATGGCCAACAGTGTAGAACGTGAGCATGAAACCAAAACTGAAAACTATTAAACGGGAAACCCCGCTATTACATGGTCATAAACAAAAAATAAACATATTGGTAAAACACACTGGCCCAGTTTTGATGTTAACAAGCAGGATACACAGTAGAAGTAACGCTAACAACTAAACTACAAAAATATGCCCTTTTCAACGTATTAGAAGACAATACCTAATAAGTTCTGTTTTTTTTAAGTTATTGGATTTTCCCAAATTTATTTTGTCAATCAGTTAAAGCGAAATTCTTGTTCGCCATTTGTTATAACTACTGCTTCATGGTACCGTTAGTGTTTATTATATGGCGTTAATCTAAAAATGTATGTATCTTGTTGTATAAGTTAATATTCTTTTTTTTAACATGAAAATCCGAATGTATACCTTCAAAGTATTAGTATATAGATCTACTATATAAATGGTATAGCCACCAACTTCTAAATTTCTAGCCTAAAATGTTAGGGTTTGAGTCTACCTTACCACTGACTTGATTGATAAAAATAAATCCCTATATTGTACATGATTTTATAGGTCTATGCTTGTAACAGCAACATATATTAGATAATAATAGGGGCATTTACTACAGTATTATTGCTAACTGCGAGTTTACATTTATTAGTTAGTTTAGTAGCATCAGTACTCGATTCAGTAGTAATTGGTTTGCTCGATCATAGATCTAATTGTTTGTAAAAAATAATATGTTTAATATTCAAATGATTTACCCTAGCACTGATAATATTTCATAAATGGTGTACATATAAAATTATCCTTTCATTAATTTGCTATTTATGTATGCTAATTGTAACTTTAAATAAATTATTAGGCCTATATTTTAAGAGTTCAAATGTAATTTTACAACATACTAAAAGTAAGAAGAAATTAGCCAGAATTGATGAAAAAAATTAACATTTTCAAATCTTACTTAAATAAACTCTACACAGATGTCTGACCACCTAAAGAAATATTTAACTACACAGCTTGAGCTATTGGACGAGTCAAGTTTTCATCTACAAAGTAGCATCAGTGATTTTGTACAGCAGGTAAACTGGCTAGGCATATTCAAATTTGGTTTTGTTAGGAATGTTGTCTTTTTAATTAGTTGTATTTTAAAGTAAAATAATGTATCATCACAGTATATGCCTACAAGTTATACATATAGCAATTCACAAGTCTCAATGTATGTTTTAATTATTTAAAATACTGAATGCAATCAATCTTTAAATTGTTTATAATAAAGCAAGTTCTGATGAAATAATAGATAGGCCTTATCTGTATTTTGTTATTTTAATAGTATAACTAGATAACCACTTTAAATATAATATTTCCCATTGTGCAGATTAAAACAAGAGTAATAGAATGTATACACAACACTTCTGACACCAACATTACATTGAAAGACGCAGTTGTGGTTGTAGCAACTGCACAGAGTACAATACTAGAACACACAGACAAGTTCACGGGTATGATCATTTTATGTTGTTTTTTTTTATTACACTTGTATTTGCTTATTTAAATTTGTTTAACTGTTTAGCTTATAAAGCTATTATTTTAGTAACATTTACCAAATTATAATTTCTTTTTTTTTTGTATACTACTTCACTTCACACTGACTATTGTGAACTTCTTTTGTAGCAAATTATCAATTTTAAACTGCTGTCACTATGTGTACAAATAGTGACACTATTGCCAATGCTTTATTTAGTTTAATTCAATGTTAACTGATGTGCATCGTGTTTGTATTTTGTTTACAGAATCCACCAAGCTGTACCCACCCACAAAGATGACAGGATATAAGACAACACCTCAAAGTAAAAGTTTAAAATTAACAGAAGAAAATGTTTCAACAGACTCTACACCTGGTATATTTTTTTTTCTTATTAAATGTTTGCATCACTATGTGTTAATCCTAATGACAAATTGTATTACAATGTGCATAAATACATTTGTAGCATAATAGTTGTGTACCCTAATTTAAACTAGTTTGTATGTAGTCTACACAATTAAAACAATACCCAATGAAGACAAATATACATTATAAAGATTTTAATACAAACTGAATGCTTTATAATGATCACAATGATGCTAAACAGATTTGATTTTATCATGAATTGTTATCATATTTCTCAGCTTAATTTTACATTATATCTAAAGTTGCAATTCATGCAGAAACAATAAGAAGACTTGAAGATATAGAAACAGCATTAACGTCTCTACAAGACACAAAACAAAAGACTGAAGATGACATTTCAGGAATAAAACAATGGAGAGACAACTTTGTAACAGAACAGAGTGAAATGGCGGTGAAAATTAGCAATGTGTCTAAGAAACAAAAACAGAATTTAAAAAACTTAAGAAAACAACAACATGAACAAGACAACAAAATAGAAGAGATAAACAAAGGAATTGAAAAATTAGAAGAAAAAGAATCAACAACAAACAAAGCACTAGAGGAACTGTCTCTAGTTTTGAAAGACCATGAAAAAAACTTATACAAAATAAACAAAGAGATCCAGAATCACACAGACAAAACTGAACATTTAACCCAAGAAATTAAAACACATTTTGATTTGATCTCTATAACACAAGAAAAATTACTGTCTAAGGTGATATTGTAGATTATTAATGTTAATCACATGAGAATTATTGTTCTAGTAATTACAAAGTAATTTGATTGTGTTAGATACCTGAAACAATTCAATTATAAAATATGTTCAATTGTGTGAAATGATAACAGTAAATCTACTCAATAGCATGGTGTTGTTTGTCAACTTCTACAACAAAGATTGTCACCTATTGACAACATGATTCAAGCAAATAACAGAAACTTAGAGACTACCAAGGAAAAATTGAATAAGGTGAAATAACACATTTATTTAAGTATTTATTTACTTTTAAACATTTCACATACACATACACATTTAAGCATTATAAAATAGACACAATGTAAATTCATTATATTAAGCTGTAAGGTAAACAATAGAAAACAACTCAAATGATGACAGTTTTAAGTTAATAAACAACAAATTATTACATTTAAAAGAATTATTGCTGTTATACAAGTTATTTAAAGTACGATATTGAAGGTATTAAAGTCTAAAGTGTAAAAAAGTATTCTAACCAATATGTAAAATTTATTAGTAACTTGTTTTTATTTAAAATCATTTAGTTCATGAGAATCAGATGAACTCTGGTTCTCATGAAGTGTCCCCTTATATATTTTATGTGTATTTGTATTTTGTGATAAATTCTGCATATACAAAGCTGAATTGAAAGTGTTGTACTTTATTATTTGGAATGGTTTTATTAAGGACTTCATTACCTATTTCATAACTTATATTTTTATTTTTAGATTGAAACTCTGGAAAAAGATGTTTTAAAGTTGTCACAGGATTTTCAGATAGTTGGTAAGTAAATTTTTATATAATAGCAAATATGTTTAATGACATAAATTTGGTGCAAAACAAAAGGTAAACTTAGATTATGTTGTCTCTGTAGTTATGTTTTAGTCAAGTGTCATTTAATGTCTTTACATTTATTTAATTCTTTTAGCATGTTTTAAAATTTCTTTAGATACTTGTGATAAAATAAATTGTCATATTTTTTAAATTTTATTCCTTGCAGCGCATCGACAAGTGAAACATCCAGCACAAGGTTTTATTGTTTCACAAGGTCGCTGGGACGGGAAAAGATATAACAACGTTATTACATTCAGTTCTGTAGAACGTAACGTAGGAAACCATTTTGATCCCAACACTGGAGAGTTTACCGCCCCTGTTGATGGCCTGTATAAAGGAAGTCTTACAATAAAACTAACAGGAGATCATGCTGTAGGAGCTTGGGTTTATCACAAATCTGGTGGTGTCCTGACCAGGCTCGGGAATGTTTGTACACAATATAAATCTGTAGAAGCTTCAATGACGTTTGAGGTTAAGATGAAAACTGGAGATGTTTTATATTCATCCACTGCCTTTATGAATTCGGAATGTTCACATTTTTCTTGTTCCCTTCTTGACGTCTAATATTCATACATCATAACATGTACAGGAAAAAAAAACATTGTTTTAAGGAATAATAAAAAGTGTAACAAATATTTTTAGCGGCCAATGTTAGGTTAAAATCAGTAATAACATGTTATGTTATTTCTTCGTCTTTATTTAGTAAGTCTTTATTTAAACTTGATTCAACTTCGGTAACATTTTATTTAAAAATAATCACATTGTTTTCGACTAGAATGTATAATGTATTAATGAATGACATGCTCTGATAAATTTAAAATAGATGTATTATTATGTATGGTTGTGTATACTCACATCATTTCGCTTACTTATTAAAAAGATTATAAGATACTTTTTATTTAATTTTTTAAAATAAGGTAAAAATTATATGAATCAGAATTTTTTTTTAATGTAAAGCTCAAAAGTTTTTTTAATGTACATTTCTTTCTATAGGCCTACTCACACAACATTTCGTTTATGAAAATGTTTTGGTTTTTTTGAGTGGTCGAATTGGGATAGAGCAGGAGAGTTAATCAAAAAGTCTTGAGTGCGGAACATCGGGCAGATGTGGCGCGTTAGCTAGGGAAAACAACAACTCTGATTTCAGCATGCTTTTCTTTTTTGGATTAGCTTTCTTGTCAAATCAAGAACAATTTACAAGGCAGCAGTTGTTTGATTTTAAAAGAGTTGTCCCCACATAACGACCCTCAGTCCCCGAAGGTTCGAGCTTGAGAGCAGGGGCGTAGCGAGGGGTGCGGACCGCACCGGGTGACACCATTTAGGTGGGTGACACCAAGGCAAAAAATAGCAAAATAAAAAACTTGAGGGGGGGGGGGGGGTGCAAATCGAAATCTTGAGGGAGGGGTGCAAATGGAAAGTTTGAGGGGGGGGGGGGGTGCAAATCGAAAATTTGAAAGTTTCTCCCCGGAAAGGGTCACTACGCCTCTGGGGGGGTGACACTATTAAGTGCCGCACCGTGTGACACCCGACCTCGCTACGCCACTGCTCGAGAGTAGGCCTATTCGGTTTAGTAATCATAAGCTTAACCGACCCCTTAAAAGCAAATAACTTCTACCTTTAATGCTAAGAACAAGCTGTCCAAGTGATATATATTGCATGTAGCATAACTGTCATAGCTTGGACAGGCAAAACCAGAAACATGGTGAATAGTGGTAGCCGATCAAAGATAAGTTCAGGGTAACGGGACTAGAGACGTAAGAAAGGTGAAGGCCAGTATGAATTCAAGACGAGGAGTATCAAGTCTGTCGAAAGAAAAATTCTGTAGTTGTATTAGTCGGTCAAGAAAATTAGTGCAAGCTATACGTCTAGAAAGTCAGCCGCACCAAAGTCGTCATAATATATAACGAAATTGATAATTGACGTGACATATGGGGAATAGAAGTAACATTGTAGACAGGCAGTGATAGAAATAAGTGGAGTGAGATTGAAGCCTCAAAATATTAAGAGCAATTTTCTTCTGTGCTAAAAATAAAACGTATGGAAATAAACGTATCAGATAGATCAGTAAATTTTGAGTGTAGTATTGAGAAACATACGCACTCATGTTTAATACAATCACACCCTCTCCACTCACACACATACATACCCTCGATAAAATACTGAAGTAATTATTTCCCCGTTACAAGTTTTAAAACCAGCAAGGGAGGCTACACATTAGTTTGCCTAAGTAAACTGAATGCTTTAATTTTTACTAACAGTGGACATGTGTTCTATTATCGTGTTATAAGGATACATTTACAAATTAAGAACGCTTATAACCAATAGCTTAGCGGACGGGGGTGGGGGGGGGGCGGGGGGACATATGTCCCCGGGCGCCGAGCTTAGGGGGCGCCAAAATGGGTTGGAAAAATAAATTGAAAGGTTGAGGGGGCTGCAAATCGAAAGTTTGAGTGGGGGTGCAAATCGAAATCTTGAGGGGGAGGGGGTGCAAATCGAAAAGTTTGTCCCCGGGCGCCTGGAAGGGTCGCTACGCCTCTGCTTATAACTAAAGTTAATTTGTATGTTTTAATGCTTTTAGTTAAAAGTCGTTAAATTTAATAAAAAATAACCTTTTTATAAAGTCAAAGGAAGACATGTTTATCACACAACTTTAATACACAACTTTATCTCCCCCACACAAACTCATTTTTTTTCTTAGCTGCCTTACCAAACACTTTGTCCAACAAAACAAACATAACTTTAAATAAATATATTTGTTTACTGGCTGAAATTAGAACATATCATCAAGTGCCCATTACCGTCACCATTACCGTTACCGTTACCGTTACCGATTCCGTTACCGTTACCGTTACTGTTACCTTTATTATCATTACCCTATCCATTACCAATGCCATTACTATTACCGTTTTCATTGCCATTATCATTAACATTAATTTTATCAGAATCATTACCATTACCTTCGCCATCACTATCGCCATCACCATCACCTTCATCTTCATCATATCCATCACCGTTACCATTATCGTTACCATTATCGTTACCATCACCGTTTAATTAGTAGATAGAAGCGGTCTAGCTGTTCAATTTTCAAAACCTTATTATAACATTTGTGAGGATCTGGTATATTTCCAAGTGCCTCACAAAATAGAATTTTCGTATCGCATCTGATAGTGTTTGATCGAATTCAAGCATATTAAACATTGTTTAGTTAACTCAAGGCCGAGGTCATTCTAGTTCATTTTTCGATCACTTCAGACGCAATTATTTTGATGGCTATAGTTTCCGCATTGGAATAAGAGTAATTTACAAAGTTCGGCTAGAAAAATCCATCTAAAACTCACTTGTAGCTACACGATCTGATGGATGTGATAAAAATGAATATATTTAATTGTTGCCTCCCTTTGACCAGCAAGAAGACAAGTCACTAGAAGGAAAAAAATTAGAGTTAGTAAAAGAAGGATCAAGGATTCAATAATCAATATATATTGTTATTTTTTTTAACCTTAAGACCTCCAAAAAAGATTGTGCCAGATGAATATAGAATGAGACAAAATCGGCAGTTTGAATATAATGCTCTAGTCGGGGTACTACAAATCCTAAACATAAATTCAAAGTAGATTTCTACTACAATATCTTGGACAAGGCTACACAGTCTCTTAAAACGATGTTACAACAATTTTAATAACATACTATTCTATTATGATTCTTGTATGACATATCCAATATCAACACAAAGAAACCTGCGGATATACTTACTGACTACAAACATTTAGAAAAGCTGTTGACATATAAGGTATGTAAAGGTTGTGATGCTTAATATCTTTGAAATGAGTTTAAAGTTGTAGCTCGAAGGCTTCCAAAGAGTGTCATTTGCTTCTCTATATAATACAACACAAATTGGAAGATTGCGTACCTAATGTTGTTGTTGTTTCCTTGAAAATACTCAAGTTGCTAGAAGAGAACCCAGTTTTTTTTTAATTACTTGCCTTCACATATAAATGTCGAAAAGCAGAATCATGGACTAAGCAGCAATTTTAATAGAATGTGAATACGCTTCAACACTGGAATTGAAGGAATAAGTGAGGAAAAATTAACGAAAAATTATTTATAGATTTTGCTGTCTACTTTTAACGTTTAATCAATTACTAATTAATATGTGACTTTATATTTATTAATTTCTTAATATATATTATTTTTTAGTAAATTTGAGTGAAAGGAGGCGTTTTAATAATGATAACGCCTAGGGCGATCAATAATTTGGCGCCTATATTAATAACAGTTTTTTTGTTTAAATGAGTATAAGAATACATTGTTATACAAGTCACAGTTTTACTCAATTTTAAATAGTTTTACTTATTAATACAACATGTTACAATCAATTGGCGACATTTTTTTTTCTTTGTTTCTATTTGGATTATGTGTATGGGCAAACTTACTAACATGGTTAGATTTTCACCTGGTATAAACAATAGGAATTTTTAAACTAACAGTACACATGAACTAACTGTTACAGTTTCATACTTTAGTCATATTCCATTTAAAAAAGGTATAACACATCGGATTATGTACCATGTTTAAGGATTTTTTTGTTGACAGCGTCCACCTGTTATGGCGTTTATTGAACAAATTGCTACGTTCAAAATTAGTTTTCGGTTTAAGGTTGGATTAATACCAATTCTTTCTTTCGGTGCAGATAGGGCTATGTTATTGTAACTTAATATGGCATAAAATGTAGGCCTAAATGTCAAATTCTTGACCATCGAAAAAAATAACACAGCGGTAACATGTATTGTAATAACATGGGTAAAACTTAATAATTTTATTTTACAAAAAATTCATTGTTATTGCTTGCAAATATTGTTATGATGCATGAAAATTAGATGCTAATGAGGGAACAAGAAAATTGCGTACATTCACAATCATAATAGTCAGTGTATGAAAATAATACATCTCCGGCTTTCAAATACACCTGAAATGTTTCTGAAGCTTCATCAGATTTGCCTTTTGTCTCAACAGTACCGAGCGGTAACTCGTCGCCATCAGATCCGTGATAAACATCAACTGTTACAGCATCATTTCCTGTTTTTTTTATTGTAAGACTTGCTTTATACAGGCCATCAACAGGGGCGGTAAACACTCCAGTGTTTGGATCAAAATGGTTTCCTATGTTACGTTCAACAGACTTGAAAGTAATAAATTCATTTCCGTAAAGCGACATCACGTCCCATCGACCTTGTGATGCAATAAACTCCAGTGTAGAATGTTCCACTTGTTGATTGGCTACAAGAAATAAAAATCACACATTTTTTCGTTACTCTTTATTAAAAATAAATTACACAAATGATGTCCGCTAGACTTAATTTATAAACTATCCCATTATTATTCCGCCGAATCAAGCCACGAATTCTTTTGAATAGATTTATAAAATACATTCAAAAACAATATATTTTCCAAGTAAACAATAAGTTCTAGACATGTATATTAAATGCCCGTCAACCACACAAAAACCAAACCATACACATTATGGATCAATCCAGTGGCATAGCCAGGATCGTCTCAAGGGGAGGGGGTTCCAATTTTTACCCGGGGACAAACTTTCGATTTGCATCCCCCCCCCCCCACTCAGACTTTTGATTTGCACCCCCCTCATACTTTATATATATACATATATATATATATATATATATATATATATATATATATATATATATATATATATATATATATATATATATATATATATATATAAATACTAATAGTTTCGCTGTCTGTCTATCTATCTATCTGTCTGACAAGAACGCTCTAGAGAAAACACAAGGAAAATAAAAACATGCACAGTAATTCGAAAAACGAAGTATGACGTCGACACATTTAGCATCTCAAGCCGGAGAGTGCACACAGTAATATGACGTCATTGATTATCGAGTAAACATTGAATAACAAGGAAATTTTGTCTAATCTAAGTGGTTTGCGTGAAGAGTTTCTTTCATACAATTCTTCGGGTAGGGGCGAAGCCCCACCCCCGCGTAAGAACGTCTGAGCCCCCCCCCCTCCCTAACTCAAAAGAAATTTCTTCATCGATACTCTATAATAAAATTACCGCCTAATTAATGTGTCTAATCTAAAAAGTGGTTTTCTTGCAATTTCTTTAATGCAATTCTTCGGGTGGTGGCTAAGCGCGACACCAGTGTTTCTTTCAGAATTTTTCCTCCCCGGAGAGGGGTGGGGGTACTTGAAATTTTCGGGGGCGGGGGTAGAATTTTCGGGGAGGGGGCGTACACTGGAAAAAGTATATAATTATATTTCGTTGAATGGGACGGTAGACATGTTTTTTTGGGGGGTGGGGGTGGGGGGTGTTTTGGGGGTGGGGGTGGGGGTGGGTGTGTGTGTGTGTGTTTTGGGGGGGGGGGGTGGGGGTGGGGTGGGGGGTGGTGTGTGGGGGGGTGGGTTGGTTTTAGTTTAGAGAAAAGAGACAGCACTATCAACCTAGCGCCCGGTGTATCCTTCCTCAACGGGCCATTTTTCTCGTATATATATATATATATATATATATATATATATATATATATATATATATATATATATATATATATATATATACCGAGGAGTCTATGGGGGGGGCGGTTATGACCCCCCTTAACCCCCCCCCCCCCCTGCCTACGCCACTAGATCAATCGTTTGTTAATTTAAAAAACAACAATAAAATATTGACGGTTGTTGTCCACGACACGCAATAGCAGTGTAGGGCTCTCCCTAAAACGGAAGACTACATTTAATTTATCACTCTCTAGCTATTGGCCAAATTGGGTTTTAAAATTATTTTAGATGGGTTGTTTCCCTTTCTCAACTAACCAAACATGTCTCCCATTGTAACGACCATTACATTTCATGTATAGGATGAAGGGGAAAAAATTCCAATAAAAACAAATTAAAAAAACAATTTTTTCCATAACATTATCCTATGGTTTAAAATTCCTTTACTTACAATCATTATAAAAATAAAATGTATTTTATATTACATTATTTTGAGAAAAAATGTGTTCAAATTAATGTTCATGATGGATTGTAATGTTTTATTTACACTTTAATATATAGATAATGAATTTGTTAAAGACCATAGTTTAATTTAATTTCTAATGAAAGCATTATTAAAAATAAAATCCTTTTATCAAAATAAAAAGTTACACAAAAACAACTCTTAAAAATTAAAAATACCACACTGGCCAATACTTAGTATAGGCCTATAATGCAATTAATTTTCATTTGAAGAAAAAACGTTAGTCATGTAACAATTATTTATGTTAGTTATCTTACCTGACATTATTTTACTTACCAAATGTCTGAGAATCCCCTGACAAGAATAAAACATCTTTTTTCTGAGTTTCAATCTAAGAATAGAACAATAACTAAGAAATAACTTATTTAATTCATATTACAAACTATAGATTTCGGTAGAAACATGTTACTTTATTCAGTTTTAAATTTACATCTAAGACACATTACTAGAGTGTACAAGAAGAATTCAAACTGCAAGTTTCAAATAGGATTTATACATCACATTTATAATCCATAATAATCATTCTTTTTAGTTTAATCTGATCTTCTTGTTCTAAATTTCTTATTTGTATTCAATATATTGTTAAATTTTTTTTTCACATATTCACTTTAGGTTTTTTCAAAAGGTTTACTTCGGCATCTGAAATTACCGGTTTTGTAATAAAATGGTAAATAATTGAAGATTTTTTATTTATTTTTTTATTCATTCTTTTTGTACTTTTACTATCATGTAAATATAACTTGTACACTAAAGCCTATGAGATTTTGTGTTCATATTAGTTCTTTTTTTTTTTTAAGATTAAAACAAAGGCAGGTGTATAATTACCCCCAATCAACTGTACATACACATTAAAAGTGGCATGAATATACATTTCCATTTTTATTTGTAGAATTGTATATTAAGAACATTCTAATCTGACAAGCCGGGTGCTTAAGTGGAACCCCAGGGAAAATGAAAGTGAGGGTGCCCAAGATAGATCCGGAGGCAGAGTCTTCTTGAAGAACTGAAGATAGAAGGGGTCTTGGGAGGTTGTAAAAACAACAGTGTGTGAACAAACAAAACGGAAGGTTATGGTTGAGGGCCTAATCTCCACAAGAAGTAAAGAGGAGTAAGTAAAGTAATAATTAAAAAATGCTTAGAGGCACTAAAAAGATGACATGACAAAACATCAACTATTTTACTATTGCATAGTTATATAATATTCTGATATAGTATAGCATATATAAATACAATGTAGTATATAGTATTTAAGGAAAATATTGAAACATTTATAAAAACATCCTATACAGGTATTTTACCTTCACTTTTCTCTCTTTAGTCTCAAAATGTCTATTAAAAGTTTGAATCAATTTGTCAATAGGCATCAATCTTTGTTGTAGAAGTTTACATACAACAGTGTGCTATTGAATAAGATAATTGGTAGTAATGCATATAAAAGAAATTCATATTAAACAAAGTGTATGTTAAAATGAGCATAAATTGAGTGATAGAAAATTTTTTAAATAAAATATATCAGATAAAAATTAATCAGCTTACTACAACTTTTATAGATTATTACCTTAGACAGTATATTTTCACACAATTTAGTTGTATGTATAATGTTTTTCTTTCCATCGTCTTGTATTGTAGATATCAAATCTGAATGGCTCCTAATTTCTTGTGATAAATTTTCTTTTTGATCTCTCTGAACCTGTATCTCTTTATTCGTATTGTCTAAATTGCTTTTGTAATGTATCAAATCTATGGACATTTTCTCTAACATTTTATTAGATATTGATTCTTTTTCTTTAAAACTTTCCATTTCTTCACAAAGATTTTCTACTTTGTTGTCTTGTTCTTCTATTTCTTTACTAATGTTTTTAAAATTTTGTTTATGTTCCTTGGACAACTTTTCAATTTTTATCCCTATATCACTTTGTTCTGTTACAAAGTTGTCTCTCCATTGTTTTACTTCTGATATGTCATCTTCAGTCTTTTGTTTTGTGTCTTGAAGGGATGATAAAGCTGTTTCAATATCCTTTAGTCTTCTAAATATTTCAGAATTGTATTCATCTGTTAGGTAAAATATTAAAATGTGGTAATAGGTGATTAAACAAAAACTTTACTTATATCGACAAATAAGAGTAATGTTAATATAAATACTTTGAATACAAGAAATGTATAGTAAATTAAATATTCAGGTAAAAAATCATGCTTTATACTATTTGTGGTATTGATTTAATATATTAGATGAAATAGAATGAAATAAAAATATTACAATTCATGTTTTTCTCATAAAATGCTATTGAAGTGCTATCTATTTAGATAAATCAACATAAATTTTGCTTTAATTATACTGCTTGTCATTATTGATTGGGGATATAATTTTCATATGAGGGCTTTTGTTGTGAGTTGTTCAGTAATTTACATTTTAGGAAGTATATTTAAATGTACCAGATAATAAGCCTTTAGAAATAAATCCGCTGTCTGTTGGTTGCAAACTTTCTGGTGTTGTATTTTCTCCTGTTATCAGAGTAGGAGGGTAGAGCTTTGTGGATTCTGTCAACAAGATGCAAGTATAATGCACAGCAGTTAACATTAAACTGAATCAAGGACTGGACAGCAAATCGTCAGATGTATATACAGTGGAAAGTTTTCGATAAAATATGGTTATTTCATACATCATTTTGGCTAATATTCAATAATATTATAAAACTAAAGGCCTTTTTTCAGTCAAAATTATTTTACATGCATAATCTTTTAATGATTGTTAATAAAGCAACAATATGCTTATATCAAAATAAGTTTTATAAAATGATGATGATACCTGTAAACATATATGTGAGTTCATGCAAAGTACTTTGTGCTACTGTTACCATAGCAATTGCATCTTTCACATCTTTAATTGAGTCAGTAGTGGCTCTGATCTTAATCTTGACATGTAAGAAAAGTTTATTAAAGTGATAGATTAGTTTAGTTTAATCTTGAACAATGCAAATATTGTAGAGCTAATGATGGTCTTGCATGCTAAATTGTGTTAAACAAGTTACAGTCAAAGGGTTTTTTATTCTTACAGACTATGTAGATAAATCTAATGAGGTGAAGTGGATGTTTCAAATTAAATAAATATGGGGTCATCCATAAATGACGTCACGCTTTTTTTGACGATTTTTACCTCCCCCCTCCCCACCGTCACACGTCGTCACAAAAGGCAGACACCCCCCCCCCCCCAAAATGACCTCACACGTCAGCCTAAACCCCCCTAAAATTGCAGTTGAATTGTTCTTCAAACATCAATATTTTTCCAAAATCTTGTCTGAACTCTGTCGAAATAGATTTTTTTAATCAATTCCTATTGTAATTTATTAAAACTGTTTTCTAAAATGCGAAATAATGACAAAAATTATGTTTTCAAACATTGCTTTTTTATAATGCAAAATGTGACGTCGCACCATCTGAACCCCCCCCCCCCCCCCACCTCCACTCCCCCTCATTACACACCGTCACAAAATTACGGACCATCCCTCCCCACTACGAGTGTGACGTCATTTATGGACGTCCCCTATGATCAGCAGATGATCGTTCAGTATTTAACATAATACATGTCTTTACCCACTGACTAAGTCGATGAATCTAAGGAATTGAATATGTTGTACACAGCTTGTTATATACAAAAAATGTTTATGGCAGGAGAAGACTGTATTCAACGCTTTATAATATAAAATAAAAAATGTATTGTGAATAAATAAAAATTTATTTTATAACATATTATTATTATTTTAGATAACAAGTGAAGCATGTCACTAAAAATGCACACCAATGCAAATAAAACCATTACGATTTACCTGCTGTACAAAATCACTGATGCTACTCTGTATATAAATATTTGACTCGTCCAACAATTCAAGTTGACAAGACAAATGTTTCTTTAAATGTTGATACATCTGCAAAAGACATGTTTTATTTTATTTTACTTAGATGATACATTTTAGTCAATTTAATTTCTTAGACAGATTCTTTCGTTTACATATTATAAAATATTATGTGTTAGACTTATGTTTTAAATGAAAAAAATTAAAACTAAATTGAAAAACAACTTTTAACTAATATAGTAATTGTAGTTTATTATCCTAATATATAGAAGCCCACTTCTCTCTCTCTCTGTGCGCAAATTATTTTTGCCGGATATCACATCAGAATCTGCAGCGATATAATATGGAGAACTTGATACGGACTTTGATTGAAAAAAATATTGTAGATGTTTTAAATGTATAACCAAAATTTTATTTAAAGAAAAAAAATAAAGGCATATTCGAATGTGGAAAAACAGTTTTAATTATGCAACAGGAAAAGTGTTTATAGTTGTGAAAAAGAACCCATGAAACAATGGCGTCACTAATGTTTATACATTAACTAATGACGTAATCTGCCAGGTTTAGAAATAAAAGAAATGAACTTTTTCATTCAAATTTGATTTAGATCTACGTACGCTATGAAAAGTATACAATACAATTTTTCCGATCTAAACTTATAAAATTCACATTGTTGAATTAAAATTTAGAATCTTTAAGTGTTTACTATTTGATAGTTATGTTATTAAATTATATACAAACAGTAAAACAAATCACATATCAAATATGTTGATTTTCACTTAACAAAATTAGTACGTTTAGCTGTTATAAACGATAGTTGCTTGAAATGAGGGCACCGTCAGCCAAATCAAAGACAGGTACAATTTACAACGACATTAAAAGACGGAGAAAACGACACAAATACAAACACAAAAAAGACCCAGTACAGCTTAAAATTGAAAATAGCACCTAGACATGGAAGACTAGGCCACGCAGCACACGAATGTTACCGAATCCTTGAAAAATGGCTGACTATCTTTACTAAAAGCCACCATCAAAGATATACACGACAGAGAAAACTGGACGATTAAACCCTCTTTCAAAAGCTAGCATTTAAGCTATACAAGCTACACAATACTGACAAGTGTATTGAAAAATGTAACGTCCACCACCCCACCCGCCCACTCTCCCCACACACACTAACGAAAGACATTAGAGCAGGTCAGTTAGTACGCAACACACTACGGAAAACGACGATTTAGGTAACGGCTTGGGTAAGGATAAGAAAGGACAAACCAAAACTAGATGGGAAAAAAGCTCTTAACAAGAAAGGACACACTCTCTAAACGAATGTATTAGAAACTGCAGATAAAGTGACTTTTACAAGGGAGACAACAATTAAATATATTCATTTTACAAGTATTTTAGGTAGCTTCCCCATTATTTTGTTTTTCTTAAAATAAACAATACCACATCACATTTTAAATAAAAGCAAATAACTTTAATATAACCAATTTAACATAACCAATATTGTTTAAAATTATATAAATTGTTATTTGTTTGGTTATTTATTCCACATTTAAGTGATGGATGTAGTGACGACAAATCATCATGAATAATAATTGATACTGACAAGACAATACTCATGTAATAAATTCATTAAGCAATGTTTCAAGCCTTTTATTTAAATACAATATTTTAACTTACCTTCTGAAAGGTGCAGATAAACATGTCAGTAGTAGCTGGCAGAGTTTATCACCCCCCCCCCCCAAAGTAAGTCTACCGCCCCCCCCCCCCCCCTCTCCCATGAAAATATCAAGTGCCCCCACCTCCGGGGAAGAACGCCTGAAAGAAACACTAGTAGCTGTTAACTAAATAAATCTACTTGCAATTTTTAACCTACGTTGATGAAGCTTTCAATAGGATATATAAAAACCAATGTTTTGTAATTAAACTAACACTCTCAAGTATACGCCCACTTTAGTTTTGATCGGAGTTACTGGCCCTAATATTGGACTTCCCCGATATGACATTGTTATTTATATTTGTATATTCAATGTAAAAAAAAACTACGTCAGTAATAATAAGTTTTGAAATATGCGATAAAAAAAAGAAATATATAAAAATGCATCATTATTTAAATAACTAAAAAAATCGAGAGTCGAGTATACATTTTTCAGAGTATTCGATACTAAATAAGTTTACTACTGTCATTCGTTAAGGGTAAAGATCTCATAACTCAAATTACATTGTTCCTTCCCCTTAGTACACTGTGTCAGTCTCAATGGGAGACAAACCTTCTTCACCAAGTGGACAAAAGACAAGCATGAAAGATTTATTCAAAATGTCATAAAATCAGGGTCGCTTTCTGTAACAATTCCATCGTCCAAGACTGGCGAAATTATTTTATTTCCATTTTCAGTGCAGTGTTTCTTCCAGACATTTTTCTCCGTGGGGGGGGGGGGGGGGGGGGCTTCAAAGTTTCGGGTGGCGGACTAAAATTTCTTGGGGGGACGGACACTGTTAAAAGTATATATTTTACATATACATTTCATTTCGTTCGAGGAGGGGGCGGTAGACTTTCTTCGGGGGGAGGGTGGGTTCCGCCCCGAAGAGATGCCTGGAAAAAACTCTGTTTCAGTGTTAGCCACCCTAAAGCTACCAAGTTCACTGATAGGAACATCAACTGAGCTTGTTATATCTTTCTCTAATACAAACTATAGGAGCATTAATTAACATCTTTTTTATCAACTGTCATGCTTGGGCATTTTAACTTTCACCAGTCACTTTATTCACGTAAGTGCCCATGTAAGAAACAGTTTGCATCACTAAAGATTTGTTTCGTGTATTATAGTAAAAAGAAACAATTTTTTTATAATAATCGGATTTTTCCAATATTATTTAAACAGCTTACTGATCATAGGTCTAAAAAGTAAATATAGGACTCGCAATCGTATACGTTCTCTAAATGTCTTGAGCATTTCTAAATGTTCTCCTGATTTGTATTTAACAATAATAAGATTGGAGTGTTTAGTATAAAGTATAAGTATAGGCCTAGATCTACTTCTTTAAAAAAAACAATATTAACCATAGTGACTATTTATTGACATTAGTAATAGTTACTTACTACCTAAACTAAACTCTAAACTCTAAGATCTCCGTTGTTTATATAATTATATAATTTTAATGTTGTTTTCTTTTGTTATTATTATATTTATATTAGTATTATTAATTATTAGCATATACAATATACTGAATTTAGCCTTCGAACTTTTTATTTTAACCTAGTATAGACTATATTATATGTATAGTATAGCTACCAATGTCTAAAATTATAGCATAAAATGTTAGGGTTTGGGTGTACATTACCACCAACCTAATTAATTTAACAAATTAAATCCTATATTCCTATATTGTACTTAATTATACATTTGTATAGGTCAATGCTTATAACAGCAACATATATTAGATAATAATATGGACATTCAGCAGTATTATTGCTAACTGCTAGTTTACATTTATTAGTTATTTTATTAGCAGCAGTAGCAAGTGGTTGGTTAGCTGGATCGTAGATCTAATTGTTGAAAAATAATATGTTTAATATTCAAATGATATACCCTAGCACTTATTATATTTCATAAAATAGTGTACATATAAAATTATCCTTTGGGGTCATCCATAAATGACGTCACGCTTTTTTGACGATTTTTACCTCCCCCCCCCTCCAAAAATGGCATCGCACCTCAGCCTACAACTCCCCTTAAAATTGTTGTTGAATTTTTCTAAAAAACATCGTTATGTTTCCAAAATCTAGTCTGAACTGTTTCAACAAAGAGAATTTTGATCAATTCCTACTACAATTTATTAAAACCGTTTTCTAGAACGCGGAATAACGTCAAAAACTCGTTTTCTAACATTGCTTTTTTTATAATGCAAAAAATGTGACGTCAAACCATATGAACCCCCCCCCCCCTCGCCCTCATCACACACCGTAACAAAATTTCGGACCCCCTACTCCCTACGAGTGTGACGTCATTTGTGGGCGACCCCTTTCATTAATTTGCAATTTATGTATGATAATTGTAACTTTAAGTAAATTATTAGGCCTATATTTTACAAGTTCAAATGTAATTTAACAACATACTAAAAGTAAGAAAAATTGTGCCAGAATTTATGAAAAAAAAAACATTTTCAAATCTTTCTTAAATAAACTCTACTCAGATGTGTGACCACCTAAAGAAACATTTAACTACACAGCTCGAGCTATTGGACCAGGCAAGTTTTCATCTACAGAGTAGCATCAGTGATTTTGTACAGCAGGTAAATAGGCTAGACTGATGCAAATTTGATTTTGTTAGCAATGTTGTCTTTTTAAATAGTTATATTATAAAGTAAAATAATGTAACATCACAGTACATGCCTACAAATTATACCTATATGTATTTTTTAATTATTTAAAATACTGAATGCAATCAATGTTTAAATTATTTAGGATAAAACAGGTTTTGATGAAACAATAGATAGGCCTTACTTGTATTTTGTTATTTTAATTGTATAACTACATAACCACTTTAAATATACTATTTTCCAATCTGTAGATTAAAACAAGAGTAATGGAATGTGTAAACAACACTTCTGACACCAACATGACATTGAAAGATGCAGTTGTGGTTGTAGCAACAGCACAGAGTACAATACTAGAACACACAGACATGTTCACTGGTAAGGTCATCATTTTATATTTTTAATTCATTTTTTATTACACTTGTATTTGCTTGTTTAAATTTGTTTAACTATTTAGCTTATAAAGCTATTATTTTTTGTAATGCTTACCAAATGATAATTTCTTTAACTTTTGTATACTATTTCACACTGACTATTGTGAACTTCTTTTGTAGTAAATTATCAAATTTAAACTGCTGCCACTATGTGTACAAAAAGTGACATTATGGCAGATGCTTTATTTAGTTTAATTAAATGTTAACTGATGTGCATCGTGTTTGTATTTTGTTTACAGAATCCACCAAGCTGTACCCACCCACAAAGATGACAGGATATAAGACAACACCTCAAAGTAAATATTTAATGTTAACAGAAGAAAATATTTCAACAGATTTTACGTGTGATAATTTTTTTTTTAATATTAATTGTCTGCATCACTACAAGTAAATCCTAATGACATATTGTATTACAATGTACATTGTAACATAATAGTTGTGTACCCTAATTTAAACTTGTATGTATGTGCCCTACAGAATTAAAACAATAACCAATGAAGACAAATATGCATTATAAAGTTTTAATACAAACTGAATGCTTGATATTGATCACAATGAAGCTAAACAGATTTGATTTTATCTAAACACAAAATTATCATTCATTGTTATCATATTTCTCAGCTTAATTTTACATTGTATCTAAAGTTGCAAGTCATGCAGAAACAATGAGAAGACTTGAAGATATAGAAACAACATTAATTTCTCTACAAGAACAAAAACAAAAGACTGAAGATGACATATCAGAAATAAAACAATGGAAAGATAACTTTGTAACAGAGCAAAGTGATATTTGGTTAAAAATTGAAAATATGTCTAAGAAACAAAAGCAGAATTTTAAAAACTTAAGAAAACAACTACACGAACAAGACAACAAAATAGAAGAGATGAACAAAGTAATTGAAAAATTAGAAGGAAAAGAATCAACAACAAACAACGAACTAGAGAAACTGTATCTAGATTCGAAAGAACATGAAAAAACCTTACACAAAATAAACAAAGAGATCCAGAGTCACAGAGACAAAACTGAACATTTAACCCAAGAATTTAAAAGACTTTCTCAATTAATCTCTACAATGCAAGAAAAATTACTGTCTAAGGTGATATTGTAGAATAATTATGTTAATCACATGAGAGTTATTGTTCTAATAATTTGATTATGTTAGATACCGGATATAATTAAATTATAAAATGTGTACAATTGTGTGAAATGATGACAATAAATTTACTTAACAGCATGGTGTGATTTGTCAACTTCTACAACAGAGGTTGTTGCCCATTGACAAAATGATTAAAGCAAGTAACAGGAACTTAGAGACTACAAAGGAAAAACTGAAGAAGGTAAAATAACACATTTATTTAAGTATTTATTTATTTTTAAACATTTCACATACACAGTTAACAATTTATAAAATAGACACAATGTAAATTTATTATATTAAGCCCTAAGGTAAACATTAGAAAACAACTCAAATGATGACTTTTATTAAGGACTTCATTAGCTATGTCATAACTTTTTTTTTTATTTTAGATTGAAACTCAGGAAAAAGATGTTTTAAAGTTGTCGCAGGATTTTCAGAAAATTGGTAAGTAATTTATATATATAAGAGCAAATGTGTTTAATGACATATACATCTGGTGTAAAACAAAAGGTAAACTTAGATTAAATTAATAAAATATTTTGTGTATTCTAGCATAAGTAAACTTATATTATGTAATCTATGTTTTAACCAAGTGTCTATTAATATCTTTACATTTATTAATTGTCTTAGCATATTTTAAAATTTCTTCAGATACATGTTTCTCAAATAAAATTCTATTTAGTAATTTATTTCATTATTGCTTTTGTTTTAATCAAGAGTCATTTAATATCTTTACATTTAATTTATTCTATCAACGAGTGCATGTTTGCCAAATAAAATTCTATGTAGTAATTTTTTTCATTGTTGCTTTCAAAAGGCGAATAAATTATTAGTCTAAGTAGTGTTTGATACTGTGTTAAAGATAATGGAACATTATACATAAATATGTGTTAACGTGACCAGAGCATTAAAATTTATTTTTTTAAGTCAGTTGAACGTAAAATATTTAAAAATGTTAGTATTTTGATTTAGCTGAATTTATATGTTACAAAGTGATCTCCTCTTAAACCCTAGAGAAAAAATATTAAATTATTTGGGTGGATTATATTTTCTCGTTAGACTCAGAGATTGAATTTCTTATTAATTAATTTGGACCTGGAAATGATAGCCTGCATGTTTATTAAAGATATTTATTTTATTAGAACTGTTAAAATTTCATTGTGCATGCACATTCTGTTTAAAGCAGCGATTAATGATAGTGCCAATTGAGGCACCACATTTATAAGCTTATATGTTTACTTGTAATAAAATTAAATTGTTTGACGCCGTTTATAATGAACAGAGACATTTTTATTTTTTTATTTTATTCCTTGCAGCGAATCAACAAGTGAAACATCCAGCACCAGAGTTTATTGCTTCACAAGGTAGCTGGGACGGGAAAAAAATATGATGGATACAATGTTATTACATTTAGTGCTATAGAACGTAATGTAGGAAACCATTTTGATCCAAACACTGGAGTGTTTACCGACCCTATTGATGGCCTGTATAAAGCAAGTCTTACAATAAAACAATCAGGAGATCGTGTTGTGGGAGCTTGGGTTTTACACAAATCTGGTGGTGTGCTGACATGGCTCGGTAATGTCAATACTAAAGAAAAATATTTTGAAGCTTCAACAACTGTTGAGGTTTATATGAAAGCTGGCGATGTGTTATTTTCATTCACTGGCTATTATGATTGTAAATGTATGCATTTTTCTTGTGTTTTTCTTGACGTCTAATTTCCATTTTATTTTATTTATTACAGACTTAATATTGCCTAAAATCCTAATATATATGCAACACCATAGTACATGAGAATTGTTTTAGATATTCCATACAGATATACGCGAGATTGGACTTATTTTCTCTCTCCTAAAGGCTAATGTTTTATAACGAAAACATAAAATGCCCATTAACAATATAAAAGTTATTTTAAACCTTTTGCCTTTATGTATTATTTCAACAAAAAGTTTACCTACCTGTGCAATAAATAAGGTTACGTTTAAAGAAAAAAATATCCGTGTGATGTTGATTAGCATACTTTACAGCTAGTTCACTGACGTTGTCTTTATTGAATTCCCTCATCAAAAATGTAAATTAAAAACCAAAAAACAGAAAACATTTCAAAACAAAAGCAAGTCGTCAATTTTATCTGGATAAAATATAAACAGCTAATAAGTAATATCTTTAAATATTTTCTCGTATTCTCTAAAAATGAGCTCCTCTTTCACAACATTTAATGTATTCGCTAGCGTCCATAAGGGTGTGCTTCACAAAGGAAATTCAGATTTTCGTAAGTGCTAATGACATTCTTATTGACTTTGATCGCGTTATCATAATAGTATTGGCTCGTGTTGTAAAATAAAAATAAAATTCATGCAACGCGTCTGCTCTCAAAAGATTCTTTTAATAAGTCGGTGTTCTCAGATACGAGAAAAACCAATAATAAGTAAAATAATTTTGAAATCTAATTTTAGTTTTTAATTATTTTTTTTTAAAGAATAGTTACGTTTTTATAAAACTAAACTTTTTGTGTACCAACAAAAACATTTTGAGCTGTATTTTGTCTTATCTCAATCTTTCACTTATGTATTTTTGCTCTCATCTTCAGTACTGTTGGACTAGTGTAGATTCCGTTTGATGAATTTTTTAGAAAAATGAAGTATTTGAAAACGCTCTGTTTTTCCTTAATCAATTTGAAACATCGCACCAGTTATTTGTTTGTTGTTTTTTGTGTTATTTTTTATGTTAAAAAAAAATAATCATTGCTTTTAGTATCAATCAGTTTAATGCAACTAAAAAAAGTAAACAAATATGTTTTATAATTTTAACAACATAACAATATATATGGCCCCTTTACACCCTGTTCGAGGTTGAAAATAGAGGACGTGTTCAACCAAAACATCCTACTATTTGGTCATTTTATAATAATAAGGGGATGGAACTAAAACTTTCTTTATTAGTGTTGTATTTTCTTTATTGTTTCCCGTATACCGACAACTATGTAGAGAAGCCTATTGAAAAAGCCTAATGTCATGAAAATTTGCAGCACAAAGTTAAGAGACGGGAACATTATACATTCTAATCTTCCGTAGAACAAAATACAAAATAAAACGAATTGAACGATTATTTACATTAATTTAGAACAAAGATGTACGCATAACGCGACATTAAAAAATACACTAGGAAATCAGGTACAAATTTACAGTGGTACAGAAGTCCGTTAGGTGAATGCTGCATATGGGTTCGATACTTGTCTTTATATACCAGGGGATACTACCCAACACTACTGTAGAATGCACATATTTTAACTGTTGTCTCCCTTAGACCAGTGTAAGAGATTTTACTGATCTAATCCTCTACAGCTCCCAGCGTCTCATGTTAACGTTTCAGTAAACAACGTTAAAATTCTCTACGTTGTTACAGTACAAGCAATCACACTGGTATGTCTCTTGTTTATAGGCTACGTCATGATTAATGTGTTTTGTTTACTCACAGTAACTGACTCGAATTTGTCCTTGTTTAGATGTTATTATACTAAGTTTACTAGTTAGTAAGTAAAGTTTCGTTTTGAATCTGACGGGCCACGTTGCAGATGAAGTAGAGTTCACCTGTTCATGGATCGTGTGGTCAATACTGTGCCCAGCCGCCTTGGATGCTTTCTATATGCCAAGTTCTGTGCTCTCAAACAATTACCCCCAGTTAATATTGAAAAACTTATATAGTGTTTTGTTTTGAGTTGATTATTTGGTACAGAAAGTGTAATATATTTCGAACATTTACTAACAACGTTAAAAAACTGCTGCTTCGTCTATAAAATGTTATTTTAAAGGGGATTGCTACTTACAAGACAATCAACAAGAATAAATAAACTTAATTGTTTTAAATATTTTTTTTGTAAAGGATGTTATAAATAATACAATAACTATAATATGTAAAACAATTAAAAAGAATGAATATTAAAATTCGTTTTTCCTTAAAAAATAGACTTTAATCGTTTCGTTATTTGGACTCAGTGATTTAAGCCTATATGGCATGCACTATTTATGAAACCCATGTTTTGAATTTGAAACTAATTATATCTTATTTTTCCTATTAAGAAGGATTATACGAATGCGATTATGAAGCTGGTGGGTTTCAATATTTGCACAAAGTTTAAGAACCACTGATATAGAGAATATAGATAATGCGAGAACAACCCATTTTATGTCCTCGTCTGCGCCCTCTTCCAAGACATGTGAATGTGTTTGTTTCACGTAAATCTTCTCCATTTAGCTGTATCGGCAGGTCCTGGCTTTTATTGATTCTGATGATCTCTGTTTTATTTTTATTGATTTTTAGTCCAACTTTGGAGGTTTCTTCAGATAGCCGATTTAGTTTGGCTTGCGTATGTTGATGCTTGTGAGATAGTAGGCAGATGTCATCGGTAAAATCAAGATCTGGATTCCTGTGTCGTTTTTTGTGGCCCTTAGCATGATCCAGTCGATTACCATCAAGAATATCATTGGCGATAGCATACATCCCTGTCTTACTCCCGTCGTCACCTTGAATGGTTTTGTTAGTTTTCCCTTGTGTATTACCTGACTGGTGGAGTCTTCATATAGTTTCTGTGTGATAGATATAATTTTTTGGGGTATTCCATAGTGGCTCATTAACTTCCAGATAGTATCTCTATTCACACTGTCAAACGCCTTTTCAAAGTCGACAAAAGTCATGTATAAGGGGGATTGCCACACAAGGGTCTGTTCGATAATGATGCGCAGCGTGGCAATGTGGTCAGTACAATGTGGTCAGTACATGAAATATTTTTTCTAAATAATGTCATAAATAATACAATAACTATAATATGTAAAACAAATAAAAAGAATGAATATTAAAAGTCGTTTTTCCTTACAAAATAGACTTTAATCGTTTTAATTTAAGAAACCCATGTTTTGAATTTGAAACTAATTATATTTTATCTTTCCTATTAAGAAGGATTATATGAATGCGATTATGAAGCTGGTGGGTTTCAATACTTCCACAAAGTTTAAGAACCACTGATATAGAGAATATAGATAATGCGAGAACAACCCAGTTATGTGGTTACCTTTAAAATTTTAATTGTGAAAAAAAATACAGAAATAGACCTCGAATAAATACAATCACTCTGCATCTAATTATTTCGTACTTCACAACATATTTTTGCTTTTATTTTGTTAATTAGAAATCTTTAGTATTTTTAAAATAATTCGCTGCAATACAAAAATCCGACTTAAGTTTTTTTTTTAACTATTGGATTTTCCCGATATTATTTGTGGGCAGCTTAAAGGAACTCTAAACTCCACATTTAGCTTTAGTGATCCTGAAATATTAGTTATTATAATCTTAAAGGTAATAATCATATGTAGAGACATACACTGTATGTCTGGTATGATAGATAGCATAAAATATATGTGTATGTTGGTTATATATATATTATATATTTTAGGATGTAATGTCCAGTTTTTTAGAAGGTTTCAGTTTCACTTTATTATCAGCCCATAATATTTTATATAATTGAGTAGATCTTACACAAATTTACTTCTAACACTAAAAGTAAGTTAAAAATGTAATTGAATTTATAGATTTTAATCTTGGTTGAGATATTAAAACTTTGTAGACCCTTCTTTTTAAAGAAAAATTTGCAGATGTCTGACAAATTAAAGAAACATTTAAATAATCAGCTTGGGTTATTGAATGAATCAAGCTTAGATCTACAGAGTAGCATCAGCAGTTTTATACAACAGGTAAATACATATGCATAGTGAACGTATCATGTATTTTTAATATTATGTTCTATTCAAGCAAGATTAACAGTGAAATGTATTATCCAATCAAAAATCTATTACTATACATTAATTATAAGTGAATAATAGTTTTAAATTTTATTCTTATTTAAAAATATTATTCAGTTCTTAGAAAAACTGCAATAGCTAGCAATCTAGATTATTTTAAAGCCATGCTGCTAATGCTTTTTATGAATTATGTATTTATTTATTAATAAGTGTATTAAGATTTTAAATTATTGTGCTCAAATATGAATAAAATAAACTTCACTTTATAGGTTACAAAAAAAGCAATGGAATATATAGACAACACTACTGACACCAATGTGACAGTGAAAGATGCTCTTGTTATGGTAGCTACAGCACAGAGTGTAATATTTGAACATCTGAATATGATGAATGGTATGGTGATCGGTATGTTTAATGTTATTTTAAAAGAGAAATGATGCCTAAATTTAAAAAGTGCTTATTTAAATATAATTATATATATATATATATATATATATATATATATATATATATATATATATATATATATATTCATTAATTTACTGATTCACTAAAACTGTTTCCAAGGTTACATTGCTTTAGCTTATGAAATATTCTTCATTCAATTTATATATAACATTATAGTTTATGTTGTTGACAGAAACCACCAAGCTCTACCCTCCCACTGTGATGACAGAAGACAAAACAACAACAGAGAGTCAAAGTTTTATCCCAGAAGATGCTCAACATATTTCTACAGTGCCTATGTCTGGTCAGAATTTGTATATTTAATTTTTAATATATACCTTTCCGCAAATAAACATTCTATTAAAATGTAAAAAAAAATTAATGTATTATGTTTTTACATTATTTTATAATCAATGAAACATATCATATTTCTTTACAAAACCACTTATATAGTGTTTTAATATTGTTCATTTAAACTGATCTGACATATTGATCTTCCAACATCCTATATCTTTATATCTTTATATATATCTATATCTATATATCTATATCTTTATAACATCTAAATATAATTTTATAATTTTTACCACACCTTATCCTCAATATTTAAGGTGATACCGAAACAATAAGAAGACTAAAAGATATTGAAACAGCTTTATCATCCCTTCAAGACACAACACAAAAGACTGAAAATAACATATTAGAGATAAACCAATGGAGAGACAACTTTGTAACAGAACAAAGTGATGTGGGGATTAAAGTTGAAAACTTGTCAAAGAAACAAAAACAGAATTTTAAAAACTTAAAAAAACAGTTAAAAGAACAAGATAACAAAATAGAAGATCTGACTCAACAAATTGAAAGTTTAAAAACAAAAGAATCAGACACAGACAAAACAGTGGAGAAACTGTCTCTAGATATGAAAGAAAATGAAAATAATATGCAGACACTAAATAAAGAGATGAGAGTTTACACAGAGAAAACAGATACTTTAACAGAAGAAATTAAAAGATATTCTGATTTAATATCTGCTATACAAGAAGATACAACAAAAACATTTGATACATTATTGTCTAAGGTACATTTTTAATAATATTTAGATAAATGCATTCAGTTAGAGTTCTACTACTGGCTATATAGGCATTCTTATTTTTATTGTCTAAACCTATTTATAACCTATAACACATTTGTAGCATAAACTAAAGTTTGTGTTTACTGATCTCTGTACTATTGTATGTTGGTCTCTACCATCTGTCCATCAAAGTCTAGGTCTGCCTGCTGGTTATATACAGTTGTGTTGGCTAAACACTACCATAGCCACTCTTTGCTTGTATTTTAAATCAGATCATCATCAATTTATTCTTTGTAAAATTTCTGCCAATAATATTAGGACTTGTGGGTTTTATTGATATAAACATTATATTAACACATTTATTAACCATATACTTTAACATTCCTTCTAAATAGCATGTTGTTGTATGTAAACTTCTACAACAAAGATTGTTGCCAATTGATAAAATGATTGAAACATATAATCAAAACTCTGAGACTAGGGAAGGAGAAGTAAAGAAGGTAAATAAGCCTCAAATGTTTTTAGCTAAACAATTTTAATATTCAAATTTATTGGAAAAATTATTTACTTAATGTAATTAAAAACAAGTTTTCATTTAATGTATCTTGATCTTTTTATTTTACTAGGTTACCAAAAATTTTAAATTTCAAATAAAATGTGTTTATTTTTTTTGTAATAAATAAAAAAAAAACTTTAGTTTCCCCATTTATTAGTGTTGTAACATGAAGTTCCTATATTTATTGTCTTGAAGTACCTACATTAAAAAGAAAAATATTATGGATTTAGACGTGCTCTCTTTAGTTTAAAGTTATTAGTTTGTAACACAGGCAGAGGCGTAGCGAAGGGGGGGCAGGGGGGTACATATGTCCCCGGGCGCCGACCTTAGGGGGCGCCAAAATGGGTTGGAAAAACAAATTAAACTCATTTTAGCTGCATTTTAGCTTTATATATACATAAAAATATATGACGGGGTGGGGTGCAAATCGAAAGTTCGAGAGGGGGGGTGCAAATCGAAAGTTTGAGGGGGGGGGGGGGTTGCAAATCGAACATTGAAAGGTTGATCCCGAGGGGGGCACCAAATTGAAAGTTTGTCCCCGGGCGCCGGGAAGGGTCGCTACGCCTATGAATACAGGTATTTCTGTAGCTGTTTTTCTATTTTTAGATTGAAACTCTTGAAAAGGAAGTTTTAAAGTTGTCAAATGATTTTCAATCAATCGGTACGTAATTTCTTTTCAACATAGATATGCAATATATTCATTTAAACTTATTACAATCGTTTTTAGTTTACGAGAAAACACATATTTTGATATATATTTTACGAACATGTGCTTTAAGTTTTTACTTTCTCGTATATACGAAGTATAGAGAAAGTCTTGTAATCATAAAAAAATTGAGATTTTTGCAAATCTCGACGTTTTACACCTCACTGATACGGAATAACATAATTTTGCAAGCATGTCCGTATGCCTGTGTGTATGTCTTTGTGTGTGTCTGTGTGTGTGTCTGTGTGTGTGTCTGTAAACACGATAACTTGAGTAACGTTACAGCTAGGTTGATGGAATTTCATATTTAAGTATTTTATCAAAACCGTAGTTCCCTATCAACTTTTTAGCGATTTCCGATAACCGGAAGTGGTACTTTTTCTACTTTGAATTTTTCAAAAGCTTATAACTTGAGTACTATTTCTGTTAGATAAATGAAATTTCACATGTAAGTAAAAGATCTAATTCTCTACCTTCTGTCAAATTTCTCAAAAACTAATGTAAATTTATAAAGTACTAATAATATTGCGCACTATTATGCACATTTTATTTGAAGTTCACTGGTGTGCAAATCTTTTTTCTACGTGATTTTATTCTATTTCAAAAAGTTTAAGTATTTAAAATGGATTAAAAATCATGCCTATATCCCGAGTTCCCATCCCCTGTTTTTTTATGTAAGAATGTTCGAGAAAGTTTAGGGGAGATCACTCCCGGTTTATTGTTTGTATGTAGAACTATGTTATTATCGTATTAATCATTAGATGTAGTTTCTTACTGATTTCATTGCAAGAACATTTTTATCTATTGGCCCATGTCAGATATGTAATGGACATTACTGTAGGAGACTTGTATTGTTACTTTAGTAAGGGAAACAACCCACCTAAAACAGTTGTCAAAACAATGTTAGTCAAAAGAGCGAGAGTGATAAACAAAAATTAGTATTCTTCAGTTTTGGGCTAAGCCTACACTTCTATTGACCTCAAAATACTAAACAAACGATTGGTTCATAATGTGTATTATGTGTCTTGTCTGGGTTACATGCATTCATTATACAGATGTAATTCTTACTGTTTACTTAGCAATCTACGCGGACAATATAAATTTTCTCTAAGTTTTTTATAAATGTATGTCTAAAAGCCGCGTCGCTAGATTCGTCGCAGTACTAATGTCAAAAAAGGTTTAATTACAGCCAACAAGTGTTTCAGAGTTAGGTTTATTGTACATTGTTTGAATAAGTTATATATGGTAATGTGTAGATACCCTTTTGTATTTTATTTCTTGCAGCTAATCAACAAGTGAAATACTCTACACTGGGTTTTATTGCTTCACAAGGTCGCTGGGACGGGAAAATGTGTCAAGGATTCAAAGTTTTTGCATTCAGTGCTGTAGAACGTAACGCAGGAAACCATTTTGATCCTAAAACTGGAGAGTTTACCGCCCCTGTTGATGGCCTGTATAAAGCAAATCTTAGAATAAAACAAACAGGAGATCGTGATGTAGCAGCTGGTGTTTGGCACAGATCTGGTGGTGTGGAATCACGGCTGGGGGATGTTTTGATAAAAGACAAATCTGTTGAAGCTTCAAGAACATATGAGGTTCTGATGAAAAGTGGAGATGCTTTGTTTTCAGCTACTGTCTTTAAGTATTTGGAATGTTCACATTTTTCTTGTATCCTTCACGTAGACTAATATTTATACATATAATTAAACTTGATTTAAGTTTGATAACATTTTTTTTAATAACAATCAGATTGTTTTAGACTAGATAATATAACGTTTAAATGGTTGACGTGTTTGATAAATTAAAAATAGATGTATTATGATTTTTGGTTGTGTATATTCATATAATTTCACGATTTCAAGTTACTTTTCTTTAAATAAGAAAAAATGAGGTAAAATTATATGAATCGAATCAGAAAAAAAAATGTAATTTTTTTTTTTTTTAATTTTAAAGTCCAGATAGCGGAACCTCGGACAGATGAGGCCCGTTAACTGATGACAACAACCAATCTTGTGCAGAAAACTCTAAAATTAAACCTCTTCTTCTTCTTCGTACTTAATTTAAGGTTGGAAGGAATCCCCTCCAACACAATTAAGTATACGTGTCAACTGGTTATACGCAATTGACTTCGATTTCAGCCTGCTTTTCTTTTTGGATTTGCTTCCATAGCCTTTGTCCAACCAAGAACAAACTACAAGGCAGCAATTGTTTGTTTTTGGAGTTGTCTCTCCTAGAAGAGAGGCTGTCCCCAGCTAACGAGCCTCATCTACCGAGGTTTCGAACTCGAGACTATTCGGTTTAGCAACCATGAGCTTTACCGACTCGACCATTAAAATCAAACTACTGCTACCTTTAATGCCAAGAACAAGCTGTACGTTGTGTAATGACGTCATGTTACATGCGGTATAACTGTCATAATTTGGAAAGACAAAACCAGAAACAAGATGACCAGTGGTAGCCAATCAAAGATAAGGTCAGGGTCACGGGACTAGAGGCGGTAAGAAAGGTGAAGATCAGTTTGAATTCAAGTCGAGGAGTAGCTTGAATGCCTTTAGTGGAGCAAGTCTGTCAAGAGAAATTATGTAGTCGTAGCAATCGGTATATAAATTTAACAAACTCAGCTATAAAATGTGCGTAGAGAACTTCTTAGTTGAACCAGTCTCTACTGAAATTTAGTGCAATCTGTTACTCTAGAAGTCTAGAAAGTCAGGCACATCAAAGTTGTCATTTATAGAAGCGTTGGTAGTCGACGTCACATAAGAAGGGTAGAAGTAGCAGTGTAGACAGGCAGTAATAGAAATCGGTGGAATGTTATGTATCAAAGACTTACCACACACGAAAGGGGAAAAAAAGAAAATACAGACATCGATACATACATCCGTATAAACACACACACACACGCGCGCGCATACATATATATATATATATATATATATATATATATATATATATATATATATATATATATATATATATATATACATGGAGGACTGGTACACGAATGTTACCAGACCTTGAAAAATGGCTGACATCTTTACCAAAGGCCACCCCCAAAGATATACACGACAGAGAAAACTGGACGATTAATCCCCTTTCAGCAGCTAGAATAAAGCTAACATTTTAGCTAGGCAACCGTCAATTACTGACAAGTCTATAGAAAATCTAACGTCCACCACCCGCCCCCTCTTCTCACACACTAGAGCAGGTCAGCCGGTACACAACACACCACGGAAGAAGACGATTTAGGTAACGGCTTGGGGAAGGAAAAACGAAGGACAAACCAACAACCAGATGAAAAAAAAACGCTCTTAACAAGAAGGGACACACTCTCTAAACAAATTCATTAGAAACTGCAGATAAGCTGACTGTTCCAAGGGAGACAACAATTAAATATATTCATTTTACAAGTATTTTAGGTAGCTTCCCCATTGTTTTGTTTTTCTTAAAATAAACAATAACATTAGACGGGATCCGGACAAAAGGCCGACATGGACAAGTGTGCCGAAATTGGTAAGTTTTTTTTTTTGTTTTTTGTTAAAAAGAAACACTACATTTGATAGTAATAAACAAAATACAATTTAGTATGCCTACATGTTGAATAAACACAAAATATGTTATATTTTGAAGGTGAGTCGGGGGTAGGTGGGGTGAGTTGACGCATGTCATAAGACAAAATGTAACAAAGTAAATACAGTGCAGTCTAGTCACGAAACTTTTATTAAACTGAAATCAATTGCTAGTGATGCCCTTTACTACATTAGCAACAGCTTATAACATTCCTTGTTAAAATTCTCTGGGGTATTGGTATGAACAGTTACATGTACCTAAGAATATTTATGAGAAACTTAAACAGTCGTATATAATTGTATATTTTAGATACAATGGAATGTAAAGTGATTGAGTCACAGAAGGAAAACAAATGCTTGATGTTGATGGATTTGTCCTAATAAAAAACAGACAAAGAGGAGACCTCTTCTACTGGGAATGTAGCCTATGCCAACATTTAGCTGCTCGTGAAAAGGCAGATACTCTCTGCAAAGCTCGAGCTAGCACGATTTTTTTTAAATGGTTCCCACACACTGAGAAAGTGTAGTGCACACAACCATTCACCACAAGCCAGTGACGTCGTCGTTCGTGAAAAATTGACACAGCTAAAGACCATTGCTGCCATTAGTCAAGAACTACCAACTCAAATGGTAGCGGCATCAACGTCTGACATGAGAATGGTAACGAGGGTTGATATGCCATCAAAGCAGGCATTACCAAATCGAATTAAAAGGACTCAAAATAAAAACCATCCAGTAGAGCCACATACATTAGAAGATGTGGCCATTCCAGATGACCTGAGGTTGACACAGTCAGGAGCTTTGTTTCTGTTAAAGGAAAGCTCCATAAACAATGACAAGTTGCTAATATTTTCTACTGAATCAAACATCCAAAAGCTTGGCGAGGCTATGTATTGGATCATGGATGGTACTTATTTATGGCCAGGATCCACAGTTCTGCCTGCTGATGCGGCAAATAGCAGCACTGGCATTTCTTCCAAGTGCAGAGACTCCGGAAGCATTTAATGAATTAAAAAAAACATTTTCCCACCAAACACAGCTGAGTTAGTAAAGTGGTTTGACTAGACCTACGTTTGTGGTCGAGTGAGGTTGTTAAACACAAGAGAGGTGAGGGTTCCACCACTTTTTCCACCAGAGTTTTGGTCTGTACATGATAATCATGTACATGGGATTCCTAGGACACAAAACACGGTTGAGGGGTGGCACAGGAGGTGGCAGGTAATTGTAGGGAAGGATCACCCTGGAGTATTTTGTTTATTAAACAAACTAAAGCAGGAACAAGGTAGAGTTGAAGTAGAGATGGAGGCAATATTGCTTGGAGAGCCAGCAAAAAAGCGAAAAAAAACAATATTTACAGAAAGAGGACAGGATAACAAATGTAATTGCAGAAAGAGGAAACAGAACTACACTTGAATTTTTGCGTGGCGTCGCTTACAATTTGTCATACTAGGCCCTATTTTTTTCTATTTTGTAATATACATTTATCATTATGTAACTGGTTTTCAATAAAAATAAAAACATGTCTGTAATTGTAGTTTGTTGTTTAATAAAACTTGTCGGCCTTTTGTCTTGTCGGCCTTTTGGATGTCGGCCTTATGTCCTGTCGGCCTTATGTCCTGTCGGCATTTTGGCTGTCTGCCTTATGGCTGTCGGCCTTATGTCCTGTCGGCCTTATGTCCTGTCGGCCTTTTGGCTGTCGGCCTTTTGTCCATGTCGGCCTTTTGTCCGTGTCGGCCTTTTGTCTTGTCGGCCTTTTGAATATCGGCCTTTTGTCCTTCACCCCCATTAGACACACTACACACGTAAAAACTAATAGATTATTCCTCACCAGATCTTCTGTGCTAATCAGAGTTTCTTCTAGGCATCTCTTCGGGGGGGGGGGGGGGGGGGGCTGGGCACCCTCCCATTAAGATGGACTTTATATAGTAAACATATACTTTTACTAGTGTCCGCCCCCCCCCCCCCCCCCGGAAAATGTTGACCGCCCTCCTCCACCCCCTCCCGAAAATATCAAGTGCCCCCCTCACCCCGGAAAAAAAGTCTGGAAGAAACACTGGTGCTGATTACCGCTGTAAATGCTACACGACATTTTTCGGGTGAGTTTTTTTGCAAACATTTTATAGTCGCTTTTAAGTAGGGAAATGGGTCTATAATTTGTGACTTTTGATTTTGTGTGTCGGGTTTGCCAGTTTGGATATACGTGTAATGTAGTCCCTATTGGAATATTTCGCACGGTCATCTCTGTCAGGTATATGTTTCAGGTTTTCCTCAAGCCTTCCATAAATCCGCTGATTTTGTCGCGCTTTTCGTTTTTTAATTTCGTCCTGAATTTCAGGTATTTTTGGGGGTTTCGTTGTTGGTGTCCTCTTTATTAAACAGCTGTTGGTGGTAAACAGTGAAGTATATCTGTATTTTGTCCAAATCTGTTGCTTCTGTGCCGACGTCGTGTGTTATCTGTTTTAACCTGTGTTTTTTTTTCTCCTTACTAAACTGTCTAGTTGTGTTTGGAATGTGTCTGTTTCTAATAATGTGAACAGGGGAGATAATTGAAGTTTGGCACCATTAAAATTGTAACAATCTATATATATTTCTCTTCTTGGAGACGTTAGAAAACAAGCTGCAAGCGCGCCTTGCAGTCCCCTCTCTTCCTCTCTATCACTACCACCCCCACCCCCACATGGTCTGGTGAGCTGTGGTTCACGCTAAATGTTTACTATCGTAGAGCCGGGTTTAGTACGGCTATTAGGGGCAGATAATTTAGTTTGAAACGATTTTAAACTTAGGGGAGGTAACTAAGAGGAGGCTGTTTTCACGGGGGGGGGGGGTGCAGGGTAGGGGTTGGGGGAAAGGGGGGGGTTAGTGTTTTAAACCAAATAATTTCAGTGGCAGCATTGGTGCTGTCGAGTTGTTTTATTTTTTTTTTTTACTTTTCAGTAATCCATAATTTGTGAATTCAACAGTACGAACGCTGCCACTGAAAATATTTGCTTCAAAACACTATCAGTAGCTCGTTAAGGACGATAACCCCCCGCCCTCATTTCCCCAACCCCAACCCCTACACCCCCCCCCCCCCCGGAAAGTGAACTCATCATAGTTACCTTCCCTACGTTTAAAATCGTTTCAAATTAAATTATCTGCCCTTAATAGCCGTCACTAAAGCCGGCTCTACGATTGTAAACATTTAGCGTGAACCACAGCTCACCAGACCATGTAGGGGTGGGGGTGGTAGGGAGCGCGTTAAAGCTTGGTGTTTTCTATCGTCTCAAAGAAGAGAATTATATATATATAAATTCCATTTCATTCGGGGGGGAGGCGGTAGACTTTTTCGGTAGATTTCCCCCCCCCCCCGAAGAGATGTCTCGAGGAAGAAACTCTGGTTATGGGAGTTATTGTTACGTCCCTTGCATTATATTTACTGATGATGTCCCTTTAACGTTTAGTCTCTGTGGTGTATCGTTTCATGTATAGTGTGTTAGTGAGTTGGCCAATAATGATGACAGATAGAGGAAATGTTGGCAGAGAAGATGTATAGTATGAGGTGTTGAAATTAACTTCAAGGGGTCTCCTGTTTATTCAAGTGATAAGAAACAACTAATGCAACACACTGCTAATATATTAATTTGATTTTTTCAACATACCTACTGATTTGTGTGATTGATTCCATTTGTGTATTCCCTTTTTACCTATATTTGCCATTAAGATTGTAAAAAGAGCTGGTTGCGGATGGAAAGCGTGAACGTATCATGGTATACTTGGTTTTATTGTTGATAAAATAGTTAAGCACAAGCGGTTGTATGCGTCGTCAAGCTCCATCGTATCGTGTTAACTTAATTAATAAAACAAACAAACTAGATAAAAACCATGCAAATTCAACATTTAAGAATGTCTTTAAAGTTTTGTTAAAAGTATGTGAGTATATAAGAAGTATACCTAAATATAAAATATACTTTTTTGTATTTCGTAACTCTTGTTAAATTATAAAACTTCATAATACATTTGTAAGAAAACAATTGCTTATAAGTAGAACTTATTTTATTACATTGTTAATTATTACATTGGTAAATAAATAAGAATTTTTTAACGAATATGAAACATTTGTTAATACATATCATAAAGACAATATATGTTAAACAATTCAAAAGCTGTAAAACCAGCATTAGCAGCATGCGCTTTGATATTCAGAGTGTTAAAATTTGAAACACCCACACAAAATAATAGTAAAATGAAGACCAATAATTATTTTTTTTTAAATCAGCTCGCTGGTACAGACAGTATATATATATATATATATATATATATATATATATATATATATATATATATATATATATATATATATATATATATATATATATATATATATATATACAAGGTAAACAAAATTAACTCATCGTCAAATAAATGAGTATTTTAAATAAGGACTTCAATTTTATACTTACATATACTATATGTATTTATATTCTATTTGTGTGTAAAAAAAAACAAACAATATATGTTTAGCATAGTTAGACATTTAGTAGTAATAGCTATTCTCTCTAAGGAAAGCTGTTGATATTATGAGAGGAGCTACATTAGAACATGTACAAAAAATTCGCCAGTACTTGATCAAATTAAAGTGATTTGGAACTTCTAGTTTTTCCTCTTCAGCTGGGTTGATTTGCGATCGAGTTTCAACAATTATAAGTTTCTTTTTGTAAGTGAACGCGCCATGCAGCACTTTTTTGCCAGTCCAAAGTTTAGCAATGTGTTCAAATTGGATGCTTCTACTGTCGTGTAAACAAAGAACCAAATACAAACTGCCATTTGCCTGTAAAGTGTAGTTGTTTGTACCATTCTTGAAACTAATTAAATTTTCTGCTGGTCCAGCAAGATTGTCTAGTCTGGTCCAAACTTTGGATACAATATCAAATTTATGAACGGCTGTCTCTTCTAACCCGTTTTGCATTTCGGAACAAAATAACAAAATGTTGTTTTCTAGAGCAATTACATGTGTAACTTTAATATCTTCTACAAACTTTGTGAGAATACGTAAATGATCTGGATCGTCTTTTGGTTTTATTTTGTAAATTTCTTGGGCATCTTTGTTTAAAATGTAAACACAATCTCTACGTGAAAAAAATAACAAGTTGTGACATTTCAGTCTCGTCACAAAATTCCATTTGTTTTCACTGAAAAAATGTAAATAAAATTCTCCGTTGAGGTGACATCTTTGTCTACCTACAGCATACAGTTCTCCATTAACTGTGGTTAAATGAACATCTTCACGCAACCAAAAGCTATCTGAGATTGTATAAATCTTCTCTTCGATTGCACTTAAAAATTTAAAATGCCCCTTTCCTTCAGCGAATACTCCACCATGTCTGTATTCACTACACGTTCTATGTAGAGCAACAGATGGCCAATGACTTTGTCTCAGGTCTTGAACGTGATATAATAAAGCATCGACAATTATGTCACTTGAATCTTTATTTTCAGATATTAAGTCCATCTTGTATACATGAGACAAAAGTGAAGGACTTACAAGATAGATCCTGATCTTTTTTAATAGACCTGTAAGTTTTTCCTTTCTCAAAGCTATTTCATTTTTTACAAAGTCGACTGTAACACTAGAATCTAGCATCATATAGTTAACGTTGTTTGAATCTTTAGCATTCAATGTACATTTACTTTCTTTTAACTCAGCTGTCATTATCTGAACAAAATTGACCCATCGTATCACTGCTTCAAGAACTAAATCTTCTTTGCTCACTACTAGATCTTGACATTTTATCAAATTCCTTAGTTCCTCAAAAGACAGTTGAAGAAATGTTGATGTCAGAGAAATTTGTTCAAAGTTTTTTATCATGAATTTCTGGAGGTGTTCAAGAACGTTTTCTGAATCTAAAAGTTTAGCATTTGTGTAAATCTGTTCCCACGTATCCATCGCAACCGTTTCAATGGCGAAGTCCTCACACAACTTGACCATGAAAGAGATCTGCAGCATGTGAACTGCTCGCCAAACATCGAGCAGGTTTTGGGAAGTTAAAATATCTACACCCGTGTACAATGTCCTCAGAATTAACGTAAACACGTCACATGAAACGTCGTGTAGAACAACACAGTTCTCGGTGACTTCTCGCATGCCTGAACGAAAAAGTGCTTGAAAAAAATCCGAACATGCGGCTAGGATCAGGCGATGACATTTGATTGTTTCGTCTTCGATTTTGACAGTAAAATCAAACAACATTTTATCTGTCCACATGTGTTCTAGACCCTTAACAATGTGTGTGCACATTTCTGAAGTAGTCATGATGTTAGACGACCTTTAATAGAGATATTTAAATAAATATTGCAATAAATATTAAATTTATATATATATATATATATATATATATATATATATATATATATATATATATATATATATAAATTATAATTATAGTAATTATTTATGCATATGTGCATGTATCAATCTATTTCAACAAACATCGCTTGCTAAATGCAAAGGGGACTAGACAATTTTAAATGAATTGTGCATATATTCAGACACTACAATTACTGTACATGTCCTAACATATACCAATCTAGTAAAGTTTATTTCATTAAATTTACATCGGAACTTATACACTCCCCCCCCCCATTTTATTGTATTCTAATAAAATATGATGTGTATGGAAACGTTATCGACAGTTGAGATATAAATGTTTAGCCATAAGCCAGTATACAGCGAGTTCAAAGACGACCGCTTGAAATCATAAAGTCATTTCATGTTTTAGTATAAGGCGTTGTTTTCATTTTCCTCGTATTTACCCTTGTGTATTTCAGCGATTACTTTCAAACATTTCTGGTAAATACATCGAGAATATAAACGCAAGGATGGGATTTAATTCTAATTTTAAATGAATTTCTAAATAAATGTTAGCTTTTATTTTACAAATTACAAGAGTAAAACGTGGAAAAAAACTAAGTGGTAGGGATCGTTCAAACCGTCTGGTGAGCTGCCGTTCAAAATGTTGTTTACAACAATAGAGCCGTGACGGACGCTAGTACTGGAGTGATACTTTTCATTTTAAAATTAAAATACTGCTATTTATTGATTGTAATCAGGACTGAAAAATGTATTTGGTAGGTTTGCCAACATGAGTAATATTGATTGTACTGGAGAGAAAAATATCGAATAACAAAATGTAATTTAAAATTTCTTGATAATAAAATAGGAAATGCAATACGATAATCTCGAGTTCGAATCCGGGTTCAAGTCAGTAGACCGTCTGTGAGTCCACCCAACTCTGATGGGTACCTAACTCATGTTAGGGAACGTAAAGGCGGCTGGGCATAGTGTTGACCACACTATCTCTTCAGATGCCGAGGTTTCAGAAACAAGTGAACTCTACTTCACTTGCCCTATAGAGTGTCAGGTTTGAAAGGAAACTTAACTTTACTTTTACAATAAGATAGAACACTTTTAGGTATAAAAGAAAATGCTTTGGCTTACTCTTGTGTCTCAACAGATTCAAAGTCCTCCAGATCACTCAAATCCTCCTCATATGGAGAATCCTCAAAATCTCCGTATTCATCGTCAAAATTGAAATAGTCGCAATAACTAAAACTATAACTCTCCATACTGCTTTAAATCAAGCTACTTAAGTTTAAAACTATATGGTCTTTACTTCATTGATAAACGATCAGTAGATAGGTCTGGTGTGTTGTAGTACTGCAATTACAACCCAGTCCCTGCTGCTTTTGTTGAAGTACCTGCAGATACATCGATTAATGTTTATGTAATTTATAAACACGTAGAAATGAGCGTTGGCTATGCATGCACATAAATAAACTTTAAGAAATATCTAACCTGTTTATATTTATTTAATAACAACGTACCAAATTATGTTGAATTATATCGTTTAGTAAACATAACAAATCTTGTTATTTTGCTGGTCTTATTTCTCTGTTTCAGAGACTGTTTAGATATTCTTTCACTACAGCATAATATTGTACAACTAGGGAATTAGGAAGCGCTTCACGAGTTACAACTCCACTATTTTGCCATCTACAGCATTCATAATAGATAAAGACGAACCTAATTTTTCTAACATAACAACAGAAATTTGTCAAGTTTATCTTAATAAATTAGTTAAAAATAGTAGCCATAATTATGAATATAAGGTAACTTATCATTGATTATCATACTACTATGTAAGTTAATCAAAATGTTGTACTATACAAATGTTTTGGTTATTTACTCCCCTCTAGCTCAACACACTTCACATTCAACTAGCCCTAGCCAAAATCCTACAAAACAATCGCTCACGCTACTTGTATGCCATTATTCAACCCTTAGGATAAATAATACAAAAACGGAGCAACTACAACTTGCTAACCCAAGGGATCTTAACTATTACTCCCTAGCAATAAAAGTGATATGCAACAACATAATTTGTCAACAAGTTATCCTATTATATACTTATAGCTATTGTAAATATTCACCATACTTTAGTATGAAACTTTACATCGTATTTTAAACAGATAAAATACAATGCCTGAATACAACCATTTTAATATTAAGTACGATTTCAGGCAGTATCGAGGATATAGTAATGATTACGGTCATGATTCAAATTTGAGTAAAAGATAATATGATCTGTGTAACGTAAAAGATTTCAGACAAAGCCGAAAGATAGAACTAGTTTTAGCCCGAGTTATGAGTAACACATGGTATCAAACTATTAAATAGCAGGCCCAAACTTAACTTGGACCTACTAACATGTAAGCAAGGGATAACGTAAGAAATTTAAAAAGTCTTAAATTAAATGTAAAAGTTTCAAAATGATACAAAAGTTACAGCTAACATAATAAACGTCTTTCCTAGCTCTAATTCTACCTCGCTCTATTGAAATAGCATTTACATTAAACAAATACATTGAACAATAATCAGAATTTTCCTTAAACTCATGTACTATCGAAAGTAAACAGTTTGAATAAATAGCCTATGATTCATACTTAACATTTCAGTACAATTGCACTTTTTTTTAAAATAACTGCCATGCAGTTTACGCAGTTAAACACCATAAGGCATAATACACAAGGTGTTAAATCGAATTGTCTACTAGATCTAGATCTAGATCTATTATATATATAAGAAACAATTCATGATTAACCTTCGATGCTTGGGACTAAGGGCTTTACACTGAAATAAATGATGCACATACAACTACATCTAGATCTAGCGTTAATGGCTCAAAACTTACATATGTAGCCGTAATTTTAACCCTTGCTATATTTTCGTCTTTGTAAATGTATGCAATTTTACTTATTCACTTAAAATACGCAGATCATTTCAAAAAACTTACAACAGCATGAATAACCATTAGCACACTACTTTGGTGCAAACCCTTTTTTTTTCTATTTTCATTTATTTACACTGTGCAAATATTGTGCGCATTGTAAAAAAAAATTCATAAAAAACGTTTTAATAACAAGCTTTTATGTAATAATGCACTAAAAAGTAGAAAATAAATTATACACTACTATTTAAATTACTATAAAGAAAAGCGTGGTTCACTTTAGTATCTATTGGATACCTTTAGTAATATTTAGGAAGAGACCCACGCTTTTCTTTAAAGTAAATTTAAAAAGTAGTGTAAAATATATTTTCTACTTTTTAGTGCATTATTACATAAAAGCTTGTTATTAAAACGTTTTTTATGATTTTTTTATATGACTAAAAAAAGCTTGTTATTAAAACGTTTTTTATTTTTTAAAATTTAGTACTTTACATATTTTTATTTACAATAGAGTAACATTACTAAAAAACCATTGCGAAGCTATTGAACGTGATAACGCGTTTTTGCCGTGATGGTGCGTGTGGATAGAACTGCTTACTAATTTGGTCAAAATTTTAATTAATTCATAACAAATTAATCAGGCGACCAATTAAGTCAGATTTAATGTCACGATGCATTGTCTTCAGTCTTGACATACGTATAAATTACGACCCGTATCTGTCAGTTAGAAGTGCCTGCAAATACGGTTCGATAAACAGGAAACTGGCAAATTTTGACCTGATGCTTTATAAAGAGATTTTTTTGTCCAGTTCCTGAGCTATTGGTATCTATATTTATATATATAAATATATAGACGGAAAATGCGAGACAGCCCCACGTAAGCTCAACAGACCATATCGCTACCACCCCCACCCTCACCAGTCTGGTGAGCTGTGGTTTACCCCGAATGTTTACAATCGTAGAGCCGGGTCGAATAAGTAACGGCTTTTATGGGCAGGTAATTTAGTTTTTAAACGCTTTGAAACTAAGTGGAGGTAATAACAAGTTCTGCTTCATCTTTTCATTGTCGTCTTTAGACTGTTGTCACGGACGGCTGCTTTCATTGGGGCGGGGGGGGGGGGGGGGGGGGGAGGAGTGGAAAGTGAGGGTGTGGATAATCGTCCTTCACGAGCTACTGATAGTGTTTTCAAACAAAATATTTTCAGTCTCTGCGTTGGTAGTGTCGAATTCACAAATGATGAATTACTGAAAAATAGTGATTAAAACAACTAAATAGTGGCGTATGCTGACGCGGGTCAGCTCATTATGTAATAATTACTCGAAACCTTTTATCACTTGTATCAACATACTGTCGTAGTTTTCTGTTACCTTATTCAAATTGTGGACCAGCAAATAACGCTCACTGTTAGAGAATATTTGCTTTTCATCAGTAATGATAATTTATAATTATTTCTATAGGCCTATATCGAGGAGACAAAATTCGTAATCATTGATTTTCTCACTAACCATTGAAGAAATAAAATGAGCATATAAATCTAAAAATTCAACGCAAACTGTCTTAGTTTTTTGTTTTAGATTTAAGACATTTGCAATAGGAAATAATCAAAGTAAGTGATTAGTGTAATGATTATTCAAAAACAGTATGTTTATTTATTATGTGTTTGCTTTTATATAAGTGCAATTTATAAATATTCATACATGTATTTCTGATTCTATCTTTTTTTTTTAAAGTTACTACACTTAGCCTCCCTTAAATTTTAGTCGACAATCATATGGGAGGCAACTCTTCATCTTTGCGGTGACATAGGCTGGACAAGCACAGAGGCGTAGCGACCCTTCCCGGCGCCCGGGGACAAACTTTTCGATTTGCACCCCCACCCCCCTCTCAAGATTCCGATTTGCACCCTTCTCCCCTCAAACTTCCTATTTGCACCCCCCTCCCCCCTCAACCTTTCAATTTCTTTTTCCAACCCATTTTGGCGCCCCCTAAGGGCATCCCCTGATTGTGGGACGGCGTGGTCGAGCGTTAGAGCACTAGACTGCTAACCCGTTGCTCCCCGAGTTAACCCAGTTCTGACGGCTACCTGACGCACGTTAATGAAACAAACACGGCTGGGCATAATGCTGATCACATTATGCCGAGGTCATTGAAACAGATGACCTCAATTTCATCTGCCCTATGTGTTTTCGGCAGAAAAAAAAATGAAGATGAATATTCTCCTGATTGAGGTTTATATTATGAAAAATATATCGTTAACGGATGTATATTATTGAAACATAATTTTGTATTCATAATATTATAATTTTAATCAAAACGGTAAACACGTTTTTCTAAAATAATGCTACACGATAGTCTAGGAACGGACTATTTTGTGTTTGATAAAAAATACAACCACCGTCAACACCTGATACGTATAACATTAAAATGTGATAAAAGGTCAAAAGCTATGTCAAACTAACATATCGTTTATGAATAACCAAGTTCTAACAGAAGTCACTTAAAGGAACTAATAATAAATCACAAGGTATTATACATTTGTGTTGATTTATGTAAGATACCTTCACAACAGCTCCTCATTATTTACCTAGCTGTATACTACAGGCATACCACTAAACTCAGGAAACTATTTACCACAACTCCAAAAAAATATAGTGATAACTTAAGTAGGATAATAACAGCTATTGTCTTTTCAGGGTGTCTTCATTTTTTAATCGATCTTCTATAGTCTGCCCCTTACTATATACGCTATACCGATTTCGAATTAATGGCTACTAATGATCCCCCCAACATTATAATTAACAGCAAATGTGGACTTTTCAAATAATATGTAGAATCTAAGTACTATTCAAATAGGTCAACTACAGGCAGAGACGTAGCAAGGGCGGGGTGCGGACTGAGCCGAATGACACCATTTATATAATTTATATAGAAAATATATACTTTTAACAGTGTCCCCCCCCCCCCCCCCCCCCCGAAGAAAATTTACCGCCCCCCCCCCCCGAAATTTTCAAGTGCCCCCCCCCCCCCCCCCCCGCGGAGAAAAAAGTCTGGAAGAAACACTGTTTAGGGGGTGACACCAAGGCAAAAAATCGCAAAATGTACAGAAGAAAATTGCTTTTTTGCCTGTTTCATTAATTAAATATATAGTCTTTTAGGAACTAATCGACAATTATTACAAAGGTATTTGGGTGACACCATGACGTAAACGTGTTAACTCTGGAGAAAACAATGCTACATCCAAAATGTATTGTTAACAGACTATAGATAAACATCGTTACTATTACGTCTGCAGTGAAAAGAGCTTATTCACATGCATGTACGCATATGTGGCGTATATTTAAATTTTAGGCACATGTTAGCCGACACACACACACACACACACACACACACACACGTATATATATATATATATATATATATATATATATAGATATATATATATATATATATATATATATATATATATATATATATATATATATATATATATATATATGTATATATATATATATATATATATATATATATATATATATATATATATATATATATATATATATATATATATATTCTTTATTTTTTAACTATTTAAATAGTAGTGTACAATTTATTCTCTACTTTTTAGTGCATTATTACTTAAAAGCTTGTAATTAAAAGGTTTTTTTTAATGAATGTTTATGCGTTACAATTTGGTAGCAGAACATTCAAAAATATAGATCTAGGCTTAAGTTTGTTTCAATATAGTAGAGCCTAATTCATTTTTTAAACACCCAATTCTATTTTTAAAATATGGCGGCTTATTTACTTCTGTAGATGCGAGTTGTGTTGGCTTGTTTCTCATTTCATTCATGGTATTTAAATTATTTAAACGTTTTACTGGATGAGTGAAAGCTAATTTAAAGCTAATGTCATGAAATATTTCGCTATAGATCAAATTATTAGATCTAGATCTAGATCTAGATTTATATATCTTTAAACTTAAAAAGTTTTAATGAATTAATAGAGTCTACCACAGTCTACTAGTCTCGTCTTTTAAGACTTTTCTTGGTAATCTATCGTTTTGGGTACGTAAAATCGCCCGCGATTTGTAATGTGAAAAACAGGTGACTCCTTGTTTAAAAACAGGTACATAAATGAATCAAGGAAACATTTTTGAATTTTTTAAAACATAAATCCTCCTCAAAATGTGAAATAATTATTAAAATTTAAGGAGTCACCTGTTTTTCACATTACAAATCGCGGGCGATTTTACGTACCCAAAACGATAGATTACCCTTTTCTTTTTACATTTAAAATCCAATGATTAGTTCTAGACTAGATCTAGATCTAAATGAATTTAAATGATTATGATTGATCATCAAATGTTTAGATCTATGTCTTATGACTGTTGAGGGCTAGAATCATAAATATTAAATATGATTGGTCTCAGTGTTACTGGTTAACTGTTATGATCGCCCTGACAGAATTCGGACAAAAACAGGAAACTGGCAAATTTTGACCTCATGCTTTTAGAATCTAATCTAGATCTAGAAGAATCTATAGAAATCTATGTAAAATTTAAATTATAAAGAGATTTTACTCAAAAATGTTTATGTTTATCACTTGTAGATCTATGATGTATCAACATACTCATCATACTGTTGTAGCTCTCTCTCTCTCTGTTAACTTATTCTAATTATGGACCTGCAAGTGACGCTTACTGTTAAAGAATATTTGATTCTCACCAACCATGGACAATATAATTATATAATATAACGAGTGAGTTAGCAATAGATTATAGAGTTAGTCAGTCTAGCTAGCAGCAGCAGCTAGTCCAGCTAGCCACTATCTAGATCTAGTAGACGTCTAGAATAACTAGATCTGGTCTAGATCTAGATTTTCTAGATGTAGCTAGCTAGTTACAGTAGTTAGCTAGCTAGACTCTACACCTACACCAGCCTGAGTTACTAATGTACTAATCTAGATCTAGTTACTAGTAACTACTCGAGTCCGAGATCTAGAATCCCCCAGTCAAGCCCAATGTATTTGAGTAGTAGATATATAGAATAAATCTAGCACAGCCTAGATTAGTATTCTGGAATGGTATGGTAGATCTATACAGATTAGCATTTTAAAAAATGGTATAAGGCGTAGTCTGTCTTGTCGTTCCAGAATCCACCGGTGGTTGATCTATTCTACTTCTCTTTAAAATTAAACCTTACCTTATTAAACTTTATTTGGCACCATGTTTTGTTTTAATTTTAAAATGTTAATATATCTAGATCATAGATTGATTTTATGTGCATGTTAATAAAATTAAATACTATTATTGTGCTATTAATTTTGTATTTCTAATTATTTTTAAGTGTTTTTGCTAATTATTGCTGCTATTAAACATCTATTTCTAGCCATTTTTACTATTTTGGTAAACATTTTTACTTGGCCTAGATTCTAGGTCTGGATATCTAATTGACCATCACAAAGTTTTTTATTTCTGTTTCTAAAAAAATAATTAGACTAATTAGCTACTACACTTGACTTTATTATTTATATTTAGAGCTACTAGATTTAACTGTAACTAATTTTCTATTTATTTCTGTTTCTTTGTGAATGTCAATTAAACTTAAAATAGAGTTCAAACACTTATTTAGTACACTTGACTATTTATATTTCAATGTTCAGATAAACTATGGTTTACAGTAAGTAATGTTTACCAAACTCTACAAACATTACTGGATAATTTCCTACGCTATACTTGGAGATTACCTGAAAAGATAATCCTACTCCAAGTTAGTAGATCTCATCTAAAAATCTAACTGAAAATACTCTGGTGATAATTCGATAATTTGTTTAAATTTATGGAACAAGATTGCTAATGTAAATAAAATAAAAGTTAAAACTTTAAAAGTTTTAAAAACTATTGTCTCTTTATCTGAAAATCTATTCTAAACAAAACTAATAAACTACCTTTTGCATGACCACCTAAAACAGAATCCTTGCGATGTTTATCATTTCTCTTATTCTATTTCTGTGTATATTCTAGTGTTATATTTTTTGTTATTCTTAATATATTTACTGTTTTCGGCTAATGTGAAAAAGGCTTCTGTTCCGTTTGTAACTTTTTAAAAAACCATTAATAAACATAAGAAAGTGTTATACATTTAAATTACAAAATGAATACCTTTTCTACAGATTGGCAAAGCATGATATTTTCAAAGGGGTTCAGTATTACATTGCATGTAACACATAAGTAGATTTAGTGAGCAGACAGTTAAAACCTCTCAATTAATTTCTTTATTTTGTTTTGAATTTAGTCCAAGCTTGTTACAGAACGCACAAACTAGTTTGAAGAACAAACAAAAATTATGGAACCTGGCAATGAAGCTGTCAAAACTGTAAGATTTTATTGAATTGTAATTATTCATTATTTTACCTTTACTTTGTATATTAGACATAAGTGGATATAATAGACTACATTTACCAACAAAAGCGTCATCCTAATTCACTTGTCATTTTTCAGACTGCAGACAAAACTAAGGCTGAGTTAGGGGATAAAAATGTCAACTCATCTTTCACCTTCAGAAAACCTTTCCCAGAAGTTAAAGCAGCCACCTCAGTACGGTTAGGTGGAGCATCACAAACTTTAAGTAAATTTCTTATTAAATGATTTTTTATATGATATTAATATTTATTTATTTACACAGTTTTAAGTAAGCATGTAAATAATGACTTTACTTATTATATGAATATTTGGGTTTTTACACAATTTTAAACAAAAACTTCTATGATGACTGTACACAAGCTTTCAATTATTTTTTTTAATTGACACATTTTTAAGTACATTGAGTGCACAGATATATATATATATAAATTTACACAATTTGAAGTCAATATTTATACATGACTATAAATTTAATGTTGTATAATATTCCTTCAGATTTATTTTATTAAGCATACATAGTATCAACAAAAATTAGAAGAATTAACAATTTATTTGATAACTTAATTTTTAAAAAGACTGATCATAGAATATTATGATGTACGAGCCGACCCGCAGCGTATCATACGCCGCTATTTAGTTGTTTTATTTTCTACTTTTCAGCAATTCATAATTTGTGAATTTGACAGTACCAATGCTGTCACTGAAAATATTTGCTTTAAAACACTAACCCCCCCCCCCCCCCCCACTTTCCCCTAACCCCGACCCTCCACCCCCCCCCCCCCTCATCTCCACGTGAAAGCAGCCTCCTCTTAGTTATTTCTTAGTTACCTCCTGTAAGTTTAAAATCGAACTAAATTATCTGCCCCTAATAGAAACCCGGCTCTATGATTTGTAAACATTTAGCTTTGTAAACATTTAGAGTGAACACCGCTCTCCAGATAATGTGGGGGTGGGGTGGGGGTGGTGGTGATAGTGATAGAGAGAAAGAGAGGGGACTGTAAGGAGGCGCTTGCAGCTTGTTTTCTAACGGCTCCCAGAAGAGAATTATATATATAGATTTATGTACTAAATTATCTATTTTAAAATACCAACAGAGAAGAAACATGATATTTAACTAATTAAATAAATTAAATGACTGAACATATCACATGCACATCTATTTATACTGACAATAAACAAAAAATGTTCCCTTACTACATCAGCAGCACTGTTAAATCTTCTTAAACACAAATGACATGAAACAAACCCCTCAAAAATAAACTTTTAAGTCTGTATTCATATCAACCATGTAATGAAGACATTTTATTTCACTCAGCACCACAAACTACATCAACAGAAAAATATGAAGACAGTAAATCAACAATTCAAGCGGCTAAACAATTTCTACAAACAGCGAGTAATTGGGGTTTTTTTTTTACTGAAATAAATATATTAAAAAAGAAGCTAAGTTAAGCATGTAATACTTCTACTTTTAAAGTTTATACTTATTTCATTGTTTTAAGTATTTAAATATTGTGTGTTAATTTTACATGTATTACAGAAATAATCAGTCGACTAGAACTTATAGAGAAAGCTCTATTTTCTCTTCAAGACAGCAAACAAAAGACTGAAGATGACATATCAGAAATAAAACAATGGAGAGACAACTTGCAGACAGAAAAAAATAATATGGCAGAACAATTTTGTAATCAACAAAAACAAAATCTTGAAAGCCTCAGACAAGAAATAAGAGAACAAGATGACAAAATAAAGGAGCTGAACAAAGAAATTGAGAGTTTAAAAGAAAAGGAAGCACAGTCAAACAAAACACTAGAAAAACTTTCTCTAAAAATCAAAGAATATGAAAACAACTTAAACCCAATAAATCAAGAGATGGAACTTAAGACAGATAGTCTAACCCAAGAAGTTAGAATTCATTGCTCTCTGGTGTCTTCTATACAAGACCAACTACAGGAAAACATGCTACATACAACTTGTAACTTAAATGAGTTATATGCTAAGGTAATTAATTAGGTTGTTTTTTGTGTTTACTTATGAAATCAATATTTTGTTTAACTAGTTTGTAGCCATGTTTAGAAATCTCATTGTATTGTGTTCAAGATGTGTCAGATATTTTACATTGTGATTGTAGGGTGTGTGTTTTCAACAGGTAAACCTAAATTAATTTGGTGAATTATCGTACTGTGTTTTGTGTTATACATTTTAATACAAATTAAAACTGACAGGCTTTGTTATTGTCAGAATATAAACTGACTAGATTTATTGTTATTGTAACAGCTAGTATATCATGTCCATTTATCATGTCAATGTCATAGGGAAGTAGACTGACCAGTTTTGTTAGTGTTACAGGAGATTTAAAATGACCAGTAACAAGAGTATGTGTCATATTAACCAGTTATTAATTTAAGTTTGCATCATAAAGAATATAAACTTACCAGTTAGCATAGACTTAGGTGTCAAAGGATAAAAACTGACCAGTTACTAGAGAATTGTGTTCTGTTTGAGATATATATTAATGTATTATAGGGGATCTACACATTCAAAAGAAGTAAATTTTTAAAAATTGTTTTTATTTAATACATTTATCTATATTTTTAAAAAAAAGTTGTCCTCTTCTTTGTCATCTTTGAAAATACTTTTTAAATTATTAAATTTAATGTCTTTTTTTTTTACTGTTCTACAGTTTGAAAATCAAGCGAAGGATGTTTTGAAGCTTGAAAATCAAGTAAAGGATGTTTCGAAGCTTGAAAATCAAGTAAAGGATGTTTTGAAGCTTGAAAATCAAGTAAAGGATGTTTTGAAGCTTGAAAATCAAGTAAAGGATATTTTGAAGCTTGAAAATCAAGTAAAGGATGTTTTGAAGCTTGAAAATCAAGTAAAGGATGTTTTGAAGCTTGAAAATCAAGTAAAGGATGTTTTGAAGCTTGAAAATCAAGTAAAGGATGTTTTGAAGCTTGAAAATCAAGTAAAGGATGTTTTGAAGCTTGAAAATCAAGTAAAGGATGTTTTGAAGCTTGAAAATCAAGTAAAGGATGTTTTGAAGCTTTCAACACCTTTGAATACAATAAGTAAGCGTAGTAGTTTTACTTTTAAATTTCACATTTAAAATGTAGCTGTAATGCTAATTATTTATTTTATCCTATTACATTTTGAGATGCCCAGTTATACCTGTTTATTTTAGACCACATATTTTCTGGTGGTGTAAAGGTGACTGATTAAATTATCTATAGACAACCTCTAACTGACTTAATTTAATGAGCCTAAACACTTGGATCAATTTATTTCCTACCCCCTGTCTACTGGGAGAATTGTGGCAAGAGTTACACCTCTTGTACACCCTGTCTCTGAACCATAGTGGTTGTCTCTTGACTTAGAATCAACAAATCCAACAAACACATTAGCTAAGAGCTATGTTGTTGATATGTATGTAGTTACCAGCTATGTTGTTTATAAACACCTGAGCTGACCCACTATGTAGCATACGCCGCTTTTTAGTTGTTTTATTTTCTACTTATCAACAATTCATAATTGAAAGCAGCCGTTTACAGACAACAATAAAAATATCAAGCAGAACTTATTACCTCCCCTTAGTTTCAAATCATTTAAAAAGAAAATTATCTGCCCCTAATAGCCATCACTTATTCGAACCAGCTCTACAGGTGGGGATGAGGGTGGTGGCTAAGCTGCGTGGTGTCTCGTATGGTCCCCATGAAGAGAATTTGAATTATGTATATAGATTAGCTACCAGCTATGTTATTTATAAACACATTAGCTACCAGCTATAGTGTTTACAAACATATTAGCTACAAATACAATAGCTACATTGACTACTTACAACTATGGATAAGTGTTGCCTTATTTAGATCCACTAAATATATCATCAGTGTATTACCAATGTGTGGTCTTACAACAGACTATATTGAGCTGGATGGAAAATGTATAGAAAATGTATAGATCTTCATACATGGTGTAAACAAGAGCCGTTTTAAAACATCAGTAGACCTTATAGATATAAAATACATGACAAACTAAATATAACAACAGACAGTATTGAAGTGTCAGTAGAAATAAATAACTTACTTATGCACACCCTTTTCCCCCTCACCAAACACACATTTACCTGCTTTCCCCCCCTCCCCACACACACACACATAAAAACATTAAATTGACACAATCACACAGAAACAAACACATACATTATGTTTAATAATATTAACAATAATTTCACATTTTCCTAACAGAATCCCCTTCATGTAAACCTTACATCTGTCAACTGCACGTTGATAATAACACACCAGTAACCAGGGGAACCATTGTTTCTACATTCTATAATGTGTGGGAACGTAACGGCTGCCATTTTAATCAGACAACAGGCAAGCTTGTAGCACCAGATGATGGCATCTATCTCGTCATTGCAACATTGCTGGAGAATGAAAATAAACTAATTCGAGTGAATGTTTTAATGGGGGATGTGTTATGCAATGAAGTTTTTGTCAAGTCTGCCCTAACATCAGTCTGTGCATCAACTGTTGTTTCCATGAAGAAAGGGGGAGAACTTTTCTTTCAAGTGGCTCAAGCTGATGTAGGGGCAAGGCTACAAGGAGGAAGTGGTTTCACCATTGTTAGATTATAAAAATAAAGTCTGTATTTTACTTACTACATTTAGTGTTGAAAAATAATTTTCTGTATTTTACTTAATACATTTGGTGTTGTAAAAATTATTTTCTGTACTTTACTTAATACTTTTAGTGTTAGATTGAAAAAATAAATGTCTTATTTTACTTAATAATTAATACATTTAATGTAAGATTGAAAAAATATATTTCTGAATTTTACCAAAAATATTTGATGTTAGATTTTTTTTTTAATGTTTATTTTACCAAATAAAGTTGATGTTTTGTTGTTACAAGTTGAAGCTAGAAGGAGGAAGTGGTTTCACCATTGTTAGATTATAAAATTATAGTCTGTATTTTACTTAATACATTTAGTGTTGTAAAAATAATTTTCTGTACTTTACTTAATACATTTGGTGTAAAAATAATTTTCTGTATTTTACATATTTCATTTGGTGTTAGATTGAAAACAATTAATGAAATGTCTTATTTTACTTAATACTTTTGATGTAAGATTGTAAAAATAAATGTCTGAATTTTACCAAAAATATTTGATGTTAGATTTTTTTTAATGTCTTTTGCCAAATAAAGTTGATATTGTTGATGTTATAAGGAGGAAGTGGTTTCACTATTGTAAAGTTTATAAATAAATTTCTTTATGTTACAAAATACATTTGATGTAAGATTATAAAATACATCTTTCTTTCATAAAATCCTTGTGAAGCAATAAAACCTAGTGAACACAGTTTTCCTCTTTGATTCGCTAAAATAAACAAGAAATGCCATTGGTCAGTTATAGAAGAAATGTATACAATAAATAAATGTTATACATATTGTAGCATGTACAAAGACAAGTCAAACTATAATCACATGTAAAACTTAACAAGGCTTACTAAAATAAAAATGCACAAACAGACAAAACGTGATCAAATGTGGGCATTTATTAAGTATATAGTAATCATATTAACTCAAAGCCATACAGTAAAGTTATATATGTTTATGTCTCTTAAAATTTTAGTCCTTTTTTTACTTGATTCATTGGTAATAGCATTGTGAATTACTTACAAAATTTACACATTGGACACTTAACATGTTTCATTTCAAAAAATTACTTTCTCACCCCATAGCTACTATATGAGTATTCTTTTATGCATAGTTCTTATGGCAAGTAAAACTATTGCTCTTATTATGTTTCAGCTCTAAACAATATAATCATAAACCAAATTAGCCCAGTAAAAGTAAATAATTGGAGAAGTAAGACAACGACCACATTTTAGAAAACTAAAAACTAAAATTTCTTAATCTACACAAAAATTAACAAACTTGGCGTATAAACAAATGATGAATTGGCTGAATTTCATTTATACATATGTTTTTTAAATAAAATTATGATGTTTATAGTACTTAAAGAATAAAGTTAATTGACCTACCAATTGTCTGGAAATCCTGTGACAACTTTAAAACTTCTTTTTCAAGTGTTTGAATCTGGTAGTGGATACATGGGATGTCATATTTCAGACAGTAAAAAAATATTTATATAATTTACAGATACATTTTGATTGGCCATAATCATTGATATATTTTTTGCACAATACAATACATATATTACACATTAACAGCCTGCATAAAGAGAGTGTTAACATTTTATGAAAATTCTGATAACTCAAAATTGATTGAGTCATTTTACTTTAAATACAGTTAAAAATAAATGCTTCTTCAAAGTAGCAAATTATACGTTCAATGAAATATCTAAACCACAACACTTTAATCACGAAGCTTTTTACTTGTTTTATACAAGCTCTTCCCATGTTATATTTCCGCCACTAATTACATTATTCAAAATATTATTATTTTATTATATATATAATATATATATATATATATATATATATATATATATATATATATATATATATATATATATATATATATATATATATATATATATATATATTTATATATATAGTAGAATAGCCTACAATAATCTAAGGTGTAGATATATTTTAGTTTCAATATCTTTTTTCATTTAGTTTTACGATAGGAGACATTAACGTTAGGCCTACATCATTCTCCAAATGTAAGACAAAGGAAAATGTGAGTTTTAATGAAAATAAAAGTACCTTTGTGTACCTACAAAAAATTGAATTGTATTTTGTCTCTTCTAAATCTTTCACATATGTATTATTCTTCTGATCTTCAGTACTGTTGGACTGGTGTAGATGCCGTTTGATGAAATCGAGTTAATTTTTAGAAACATGAAGTATTTGAAACCGATCTTTTTTTTTCTTAATCAGTTTGCAACATCGCTCCAGTTGTTTGTTGTTTTTTTTTTGTATTATTTTTTATGTTAAGAAATAAAAGTCATTGCATTAATTATCAATCAGTTTAATGCAAATAAAAAAAGTAAACAAATACTTTTTATAAATTTAATAACATAACAATATATATGGCCCCTTTACACCTTTTACCGGATTGAAAGTAGAGGACGTGTTCAACCATAACATCCTACTATTCGAATCTTCCGTAGAACAAAATACAAAATAAAACGAATTGAACGATTATTTACATTAATTTAGAACAAAGATGTGCGCATCAACGCGACGTTAAAAAAATCAGGTACAAATTTACAGTGGTACAGAAGTCCTTAAGGTGAATGCTGAATGTTTGTGCGATACTTGTCTTTATGTACCAGGGGATACTACCCAACACTACTGTAGAATGTATAATTTAACTGTTGTCTCCCTTAGATAAGTGTAAGAGATTTTATTGATCTCATGTTAACGTAAACAACGTTAAAATTCTCAACGTTGTTACAAGTCAAGCAGTCATACTGGCATGTCTCTAGTTTATAGGCTACGTCATGGTGAATGTATTTTGTTTACTCACAGTACCTGAATCGAATTTGTCCTTGTTTAGATGTTACTAAACTAAGTTTATTAGTTAGTAAGTATAGTTTCGTTTCGAACCTGAAGGGCCACATTGCAGATGAAGTAGAGTTCACCTGTGTTCGTCATCTCGTGAATGGCTCGTGTGGTCAACATTGTGCACAGCCGCCTTGCGAGTTTCTATATGGCACGTTCTGTGCTTTCAAACAAATCCCCCAGTTAATATTCAAAACCTTATATAGTGTTTTGTTTTGATTATTTGGTACAGAAAGTGTAATATATTTCAAACAATTACTAACAACATTAAAAAATATATGCTTCGTCTGTAAAACATTATTTTAAAGGGGATTGCTACCTGCAACATTACCAGCGAGAATAAATAAACTTAATTTTTTAAAATAATTTTTTATAAAGGTTGTTATAAATAATACAATAACTATAATACGTAAAACAATTAAAAAGAATGAATATTAAAAGTCGTTTTTCCTTAAAAATAGACTTTAATCGTTTTGTTCTTTGGACTCAGTGATTTAGGCTTATAGGGCATGCACTATTTATGAAACCCATGTTTTGAACTTGTGACTAATCATATTTAATTTTCCTATTAAGAAGGATTATATGAATGCAATTATGAAGCTGGTGGGGTTCGGTACCTTCACAAAGTTTAAGAACCACTGATATAGAGATTATAGATAATGCGAGAACAACTCAGTTATGTGGTTACCTTTAAAAATTAAATAGTTAAAAAAATACAGACCTTGAATAAATAAAATTACTCTGCATATAACTATTTCGTATTACACAACATGTTTTTTGCTTTTATTTTGTTGATTTGAAAACTTTTAGTATTTTTAAAATAATTCGCTGTAATATAAAAATCCGACTTAAGTTTTTTTTTTTTTTTTTTTTAACTATTGGATTTTCCCGATATTATGTGGGGCAGCTTAAAGGAACTCTAAACTCCACATTTAGCTGTAGTGATCCTGAAATATTAGTTATTATAATCTTAAAGGTAATAATCATATGTAGAGACATACACTGTATGTCTGGTATGATAGATAACATAAAATATGTGAGTATGTTGGTTATATATTATATATATTTTAAGATTTAATGTCCAGTTTTTTAGAAGGTTTCAGTTTCACTTTATTATCAGCCCATAATAATAATATCATAATATTTTATATAATTGAGTTGATCTTACACAAAATTACTTCTAACATTAAAACTTAGTTAAAAATATAATTGAATTTATAGATTTCAACCTTGGTTGATATTAAAACTTTGTAGACACTTCTTTTTAAAGAAAAATGTGCAGATGTCTGACAAATTAAAGAAACATTTAAATAACCAGCTTGGGTTATTGAATGAATCGAGCTTTGATCTACAGAGTAGCATCAGCAGTTTTATACAACAGGTAAATACATATGCATAGTAGTTTTAATATTCTGTTTTATTTAAGCAAGATTTACAGTGAAATGTATTTTCTAATAAAAAATCTATTATAAAACAATATTTATAAATAAATAGGTCTTAAGTTGGTTTCTTTTAAATACATCATTCAGTACTTTGAAAAACTGCAATAGCTAGCAATCTAGTTTATTTCAAAGTCATGCTGATAATGTTATTCAGGAATTATTTATTTACTTATAAATAAGTTAAAGTTAAAAATTATTCCGAACAAATGTGAGTAAAATAAACTTCACTTTATAGGTTACAAAAAAAGCAATGGAATATATAGACAACACTACTGACACCAATATGACAGTGAAAGATGCGCTTTTTATGTTAGCTACAGCACAGAGTGTAATATTTGAACATGTGAATATGATGAATGGTATGGTGATCTGTATATTCAATGTTATTTTAAATGAGAAATAATGCCTAATTTTAAAAAGTGCTTATCTAAATTTAATTTGTTACATATATATATATATATATATATATATATATATATATATATATATATATATATATATATATATATATATATATATATATATATATATATATATATATATATATATATATATATATATATATATATATATATATATATTTATATATATATATATATATATTGATACATTATTTCCTTATTCACTAAAACTGTTTCCAAGGTTGCATTGCTTTAGCATACAAAATATTCTTCAGTCAATTTATATATAACATCTTAGATTATGTTGTTGACAGAAACCACCAAGCTTTACCCTCCCACTGTGATGACAGGAGACCAGACAACAACAGAGAGTCAAAGTTTTGTCCCAGAAGATGCTCAATATGTTTCTACAGTGCCTATGTCTGGTCAGCGTTTTTTTTTCTTTTTTTTTTGTAATTCTAATAACCACACCACAAATAAACAGCCAATTAAAATGAAACAAAAATAATTAATATATTTTATGTTTTTTACTATATTTGATAATCAATTAAACATATACTTTTTTACGCAACCACTTAAATAGTGATTTAACAGTGTACATTAAATCTGATCCAACATACTGATCTTCATACATCCATTAAAATTATATATCTTTATAACATCTAAATATACTTTTATAATTGTTACGACACTTTATCCTTACTATTTAAGGTGATACAGAAACATCAAGAAGACTAAAGGATATTGAAACAATTTTATCATCCCTTCAAGATACCAAACAAAAGACTGAAGATGACATATCAGAAATAAAACAATGGAGAGACAACTTTGTAACAGAACAAAGTGATATGGGAATTAAAGTTCAAAACTGTTCTAAAAAACAAAAACAGAATTTTAAAAACTTAAGAAAACAGTTAATAGAACAAAATAACAAAATAGAAGAGATGACTCAACAAATTGAAAAATTAAAAACAAAAGAATCAGACACAGACAAAACACTGGAGAAACTGTCTGCAGATATGAAAGAATATGAAAACAACCTGCACACACTATATAAAGAGATGAGAGTTTACACAGATAAAACAGATCATGTAACACAAGAAATTAAAAGACATTCAGATTTGATATCTGCTATACAAAAAGATACAACAAAAACATTTGATACATTATTGTCTAAGGTATATTTTTAATAATATTTAGAACAATGCATGCAGTTAGAGTTCTATTAGGTGAAAATATAGGCGATGTATTTTTATTGGTGATACATATTTTTGAGTTATAACACATTTATAATAGTAAACTAAAGTTTGTGTTTTAACATACACCCCTGTGGCTCTAAAGCCTATAATGGCTTAAGTCTGCTTTACCACCTCCTCCAGTATAAAATTATCTGTTTATTTTGTTTTCCACATCTGATCTCTGTACTATTGTATGTATGTCTCTACAATCTGTCCATCAAAGTCTAGGTCTGTCTGTTTGGTATTTACAATTAAGTTGGTTAAACACTACCATAGTCACTCTTTACTTGTATTTTAATTCACATAATCTCCAATATCCTGTGGTCTTTTTGTGTTTTATTTATATCAACCATTTATAAACATATGTACTAACAATGTACTTTTACATTTCTTCAACTTAGCATGTAGTGATTTGTAAACTTCTACAACAAAGATTGATGCCAATTCATAAAATAATTGAAACATATAATCAAAACTCTGAGACTAGAGAAGAGAAAATGAAAAAGGTAAATGAACCTCATATGTTTTTGCTAAATATCATGTAATTTTCATAATACACTTGAAAAACAAGTGCTCATTTAATGTATCTTTATCTATGTATTTCATTAGTTTAAAGAAGTTACCAAAAGTTTAGTAAAAAATTTAAAATTTGAAGTAAAAGTTTTAGTCTCCCTTATATCAGTGCTGTCACATTAAGTATCTGTGTTTAGTGAAATACGCCTATTTAAAAAAATAATTGATGACTTGTTTTCTTTATGTATGCTCATAATCTGTAACACATGCTGTATTTCTGTAAATGTTGTTCTGTTTTTAGATTGAAACTCTGGAAAAAGAAGTTTTAAAGTTATCACAGGATCTTCAATCAATTGGTGGGTTATATCTTTTCAAAACAAATATACAATATAATCTTGAATTACTAATAAAATTTGTTTTCTAGTTTTTACAAGTTTTTGCCAGTGTGAATAAACATTTTCAAGAATTAGTTACGTGAAGAACAATTTGAGGACAATATTATCCTATGATAATCTCATGTTGATTTTAGGGACATCGAATCTAAAGCCAGAAATGTCGGTTGTTCTGAAACCCATGAAACAATTTCACCATTCCCTCTAATACAGACGTTCATGTGTAGTATATAAATGTGTTATTAAATATGGCTGAATAATATAATATTAAATAAATAATCAAAAACATCATCTATGTTTTGATTCTTTTTTATTTGTACCTCGAGTGTGTTGTCGGCATCCCAAACTACTATTTAATATTTAATTTGGCCCTAGGACTGAAAAGTTTGAAGACTCATGCATGGATCATATTAATATATTGATACACTGCGAATAGTTTCTCATTATTAATAAACATATTTTTAAATACGTTTAGATCTTTATTCGTTTAAGTATTTTATTTTTCAAGATAATTTTCTATAGCTGTAGACTTTGTATTTTAAAATCAATTATATAGTTTAAGTGCTCTGCTTATTGTTTTGGTTTTATGTAGAATTATGTTATTGTCATATTAATCTTTATATGTAGTTTCGCATTGTTTTTATTGTAAGACATTTTTATCTATCGGTCCATATCAGAGATGTACGACACTGTAGGAGACATGGTTGGTTAATTGAGAAAGGGAAACAACCAACCTAAAAGAAATTGTCATATTAACCAAAAGTATGAGAGTTATACAATAAAAGTTATACACTATTTTGGGCTTAGCCTACCCTTTTATTGACCTCAACATACTAAACAAATGATTGGTCCATAATGTACATGATTTGGTGTCTTGTGTGCGTTACCTCCATTCAATATACAAATGTAACTTTTTACTTAGCAATTTACGCGGAAAATAAAATTGTCTCAAACTTGTATTTTATAACAGTATACCTTATTTTGGTAATGTGTAGATACCTTTAGTATTTTATTTCTTGCAGCCAATCAACAAGTGAAACCTTCTACACCGGTGTTTATTGCTTCACAAGGTCGCTGGGACGGGAAAATGTATGACAAAGTTATTACATTCAGTACTGTAGAACGTAACGTAGGAAACCATTTTGATCCAAACACTGGAGTGTTTACCGCCCCTGTTGATGGCCTGTATAAAGCAAGTCTTACAATAAAACAAACAGGAGATCGTGATATAGGGGCGACAATTTACTACAAATCTGGTGCAGTGCCGTCACGACTCGGTGCTGTTTGTACAAAGGGCAAAGTAGAAGATTCAGAGACATTTGAGGTTCGGATGAAAACTGGAGATATTTTATATTCAGCCACTGGCTGGAAGGATTTGGAATGTTCACATTTTTCTTGTTCCCTTCTTGACGTCTAATTTTCATACATCATAATATCTACAGGAAAAAAACATTGTTTAAGGAGTAATAAAAGTGTAACTAATTTTTTTTATTTGACGGACAATATCAGGTTAAAATCAGTAAAATCATGTTATGTTGTTTGTTCGTCGTTATACGTAAGGCTAGAATTTAATTTTATTCAACTTTGGTAACATTTTATTTAATAATAATCAGATTGTTATAGACTTGATAGTATAACATGTTAATGAATTAAGGTATTTTGATAAATTTAAAACAGAGTATTATGTTTTGGGGTTGAGTATATTTACATGTTAGAAAGAGTATAAGATACTTTTTAAATAAGAAAAAATAAGGTAAAAAATAAATGAATCAGATTTTACGTTTTTTTTTCTTATTTAAAGGCAACATTTAGTTTATAAAAATGCTTTGATTTTTTGGAGTGGTCGGATGGGATAAAGAAGGAGAGCTGTGTGCGGAACCTCGGACATATGACGTCAGTTAGATGAGGACAACAACCCATCTAGGTGAGAAAACTCCAAAATCAAATAACTGCTGCCTTCAATGCTAAAAATAGGTTGACAATTGTGTGATGTCATGTTACATGTAGTATAACTAGGTCATAGCTGGGACAGTCGGAACGGAACAACCAGAACCATGGTGATAAGTGGTAGCCAGTCAAAGATAAGGTCAGGGTCACAGGACTAGAGATGGTAAGAAAGGTGAAGGCCAGTTTGAATTCAAGTCGCGGACTAACTAGAATGCGTTTACTGGAGCAAGTCTGTCAAGAGAAATTCTGTAGTTGTACTAGTCGGTCCAGAAAATTAATGCAAGCTATAAGTCTAGAAATTCAGCCGCACCAAAGTCGTCATATATAGAAGAATTGATAATTGACGTGAATAAGGGGAATAGAAGTAGCAGTGATAGAAATAGGTGGAGTGAGATTGAAGACTCAAAATATTAAGAGCAATTTTCTTCTGTGCTAAATAAAACGTATGAAAAAAATCGTATCAGATTGATCAGTTAATTTTGAGTGTAGGATTACGAAACAGACGAATGCATTTTTTATACATGAGAAAATAAAATCACACCATCTCCATTTACACACATACACGCCATCGATAAAATACTAAAGTAATTATTTGCTTGCTAAATGTTTAAAACCATCAAAGGAAGATACACATTAGTTTGCCTAAGTAAACTTAATGTTTTAATTTTTACAAATAGTTGACATGTTTTCTATTATCGTATTATACGGATACATTTACAGATTAAATAGCCTTATAACTAATAACATTAATTTGTATTTTTTAATGATATCAGTTAAAAGTCGTTAATTTTTTTCTAAATAACCTCTTTATAAAGCTAAAGGAAGACACATTTATCACACAATTTAATATATTTTTATGTCTAGATAATGAGTGGACAACGGTTAAAATAAATAATCTCTATGTACATTGACACACAAGACTTGCCTGAAGACATGCCTGAAAAAAATTCTGTACACAAAATAGTTTTGTTTATGTTTATAAAATCAAAGTTGTCTGCTAACGAAGATATTATTATTTTAAAATTTATAGATTTTGCTTGTTAAATATTACGCCAAACGTGGCTACGACAACTATTATTGGATTCTCCTAATATTTTTTAAATCTGATATAGCGACAATCTAGAACATTTTTAAATAATTGACACTGTCACTTGTATGGTAAGCTACAATCATCTGAACAAACCTTTGGAATTAGCAGTGTCTCAGCAGCTTCCGTAAGGAAACCAGAGTTGGCAATACTTTCGCCTGAAAGGTTCCACTCCTGTTTGATTTCGGAGTTTTCTCTCCTAGAAGGGTTGCTGTCCCCAGCTGACGAGCCTCATCTACTCGAGGGTTCGAACTCGGAGCTTTCGGGTTAGCAATGTTTCGACATAATACATTACAATAAAAGGGAAATAACCAAATTATTACAACTGAGGGCAGGAGGCCAAAGTCGTTACCCTTTTTTATGTTTAAACCATTTTCATCTTTCTTCTCTCATCAATGTCTTATCCATTTGTGGCTTAAGGAAACAGTTATCGGATCGATTTTCCAGCCACCCCATATTGTTTTTTATTTTTAAAAAACATGTTTTTTTCGTTTTGATTGCTATAAGACAGGGGTCTCCAAACTACGGCCCGCGGGCCGGATGCGGCCCGCGAAGTCCTCTCATCCGGCCCGCCGAGATCTTTTTGTCCAAGTAAAAATCATTTGTTGGTGATAGCTGAGGAACTATGCCCAGAAAAATCAAAGACATGCCTGGAAGAAACTGGCCCCGAACTGAAATTTGATAGTTAATGTGGCCCTCGGACTGAAAAGTTTGGAGACCCCTGCTATAAGACAACATCAAAAATATTCCCTTTTCAAAGGGGAACAACCAAATAAATACAAGTTATACGGAAGGATGCTATGGCTGTCTCCCTTATTAAATTTTCATAATTAAAAATCTTTACCAATGTAAAGACAACATACTACGATATTTCTAACCATTTATTTACCTAGTCAACTTTGTTCGCAAGATGACGTATCGTGGTCACCTGATTAAATGATTTCTTTTTTTTTTCTTCTTTTATAACTATTACATTGGTGGGGATGACCTCCAACACAGTGAAGTAATTTGTGCCAACATCTTTTGCACCATATGGTCTATTGACTACGACTTTCCTGCTGGATTAGCTTCGTAAGCATTTAACCAGCCAAGAACAATTTAAACACATCAGATTATTAATGTGTGAGTTTTTTCTGCTAGATGAGTTGTTGTCCACGGCTAACGAATCTCATTTCCCCCACACAAACGCATTTTATTTTAGCTGCCTTACTAAACACCTTGCCCCGTAAAAACATATAACTTTAAAGAAATATGCTTATTGGCTGAAATTATAACATGACATCACGTGCTCAAACAAAAGATGCAATAGTAATACATGCATAGAGCTATTCACGTAGACTTGGAGTTTATGTGTATGACAAGTAGACAAATAGGCCTACTAATTTAAAAGGAGTTGTAAAAAAAATCATTTATATATATACACGTTCGCCTCAAGGAATAACTTTGTTACATAATATGGAATAGCTATAATTCGGTCGTCATACGTCTTTCATGTGGTCTTAGACGATAGTCATGCATATGTCGTGTGGTCACATCGTGCTTATACATATGTCATCTGGTCAATCACAGTGGACATATATGTCATGTGATCTCACAAGGTGGTCATACATAAAAAGTTGTCAAACACGTCTAATATTTATGTAATATAGTCACAGAAAGCCGAAAGAAAATAGTTCAACTTCCAGTTATCAGAAATCGCTGAAATGTTGATACAGAACTATAGATTTGATGTAATACTTATATGAAATTTCATCACCCTTACTATAACGGTATCAAGTTATCGTGTTCAAAAATAGACAAACACACACTCACACACCCACAATCTCTCAACTAAGTATTTTCGATTAATGGAGGTATAAATCGTAGAATGTCTGTTGTCCTGGACATTTGTATTATCAACTACTATATAGAACTATTGGAGAAACAAATATTCTGTATGAAACGTATAAGTGACATTCAGTAGACCTATACTTCATTTGTCGTAATAATTTTTAAAATTAAAACTAACTTAATTTAAAAGATATGGGGTCATCCATAAATGACGTCACGCTTTTTTTGACGATTTTTACCTCCTCCCCTCCGTCACACTTCGTCACAAAAAGCCAGACCCCCCCCCCCCTAAAATGACGTCACACCTGAACCTACAACCCCCCTCAAAATTGCAGTTGAATTTTTTTAAAACATTGATATTTTTCCAAAATCTTGTCTAAACTATTACAATTTATTAAAACAGTTATCTAAAACGCGAAATAACGTCTAAAATTCGTTTTCTAACATTGCTTTTTTATAATGCAAAAATGTGACGTCGCAACATCTGACCCCCCCCCTCCCCCTCATCACACATCGTCACAAAATTACGGACCCCCCCCTCCCCCCTACGAGTGTGACGTCATTTATGGATGACCCCTATTTGATTAATCAGCATTTATACGTTGTTTTTATTTAAGGCGGTGATTTATTTTGGAGATTATCAATCGTATCTCAGGTAGCCCATCAAGTTATTTTTTTTTATTTGTAAAAATATTAATACAAAAGACTGTCGATTAACGATCCGCAGATTCAATTAAATTTAAAATGTGTCAGTAGAAATAATTATAAATGTTTGAAAAACAATAGAAAAATAGAGAATAAACAAAATAACTACTTTCATTGCCATTTACATCACCAATATCGTCACCATCACCGTCACCAACGTCATAACCAACACCATCGCATCCCCATCAGCATCATCATCAGCATCATCATAACCGTTACCATTACCGTTACCATAACCGTTACCTTTTCCTTTACCATTATTATTACCATTATTATCATTACCCTTTACATTACCAATGCCATTACTATTACTATTATCATTGCTACTATCATTACCATTACTATCGCCAATAATATTTATCACAATCATCACCTTCATCTTCATCATATCCATCCCCGTTACTGTTACCGTTACAGTTGCTGTTATCGTTACCGTTGCCGTTGGCGTTACTTTTGCGATTGCCATTTTCCATTAAATAACACTTTTAATTGCGTGTTACGTTTATTGTATAGGATTTGATTTGGACGAGTCATAAAATCCTCAACGTCCGAAAACTTTTTAAAAATTGATTATTTTAATCGATTATTGTTCAAGCTAAACTAGGAATTCTCTTTTAAAAGACAACGATTTACTTTGATGATATAGGTAATCTCTATTCGGATCACTATTCTAGTTTTTATTTTATCAAAATTAAGTAAAACATTATATATGATATTTATGATATATATACTATAATATGATATATACTTTTTTAACACAAAAAAAGTTCGGCTTGATCGCCATAGTGTAATATTCTTAAAATGTTTCTTGTATAAATAAGTGATAAAAAATAATGTTAATGGTTTTGTAAAATAAGTTTTATTTAGCAAACGTATCATTTTAAGAAACGTTATGTGGATTGAACATAATCAAAGAAAACGTATCACCATTTACAAAAAAGTCAATTGTGTTTGAAAAAGTGTACACATTACTTCATATAATTCCTTTAGTACCAATTACTTTCATTGATTGATCACACAAAAAATTACATCCTTTAAACACATCGGGGAAGAAATACATTTTATTAGTTCGTTTTGTTGTTGGAAAAAAACATAATTATATAACTAGCATGGATTGATAAAATGCAATGTGGTAGGTAAAACATGGATATTTTAAATACATTTATTTATATTATACACTGAATGTACTATTTATCAATTAGTATATTTAATCACTAACATTTTAGAAGCCTTTCCGTTTACAGATGGGTTTTTCACACAGGCCAGGACGGCTATATATATATATATATATATATATACATATATATATATATATATATATTTTTGTGTGTGTATGTATGTATGTGTGGGTGTGTTTGATGTAATGTGTACCGTCTCGTTCTTTGTCTTAATTTTCAGTTCAACGTTTTGTCTGTAAATATAAGTGCAGGCTAAAGCGTAACATCCGTCATGTATTGCAACAATAAAATTAACACAGCCTAAAGCACACATCTTAGTGGATCGAACGCGTAGCCTTTTTAAAAAATATACATCCAAATGGCTGAGTGTGTTATCTTGAGTGCAACTGACATATAGGCTAGCCGGCATAGCTATAGCCTAACGTGATTGCTAAAATGTAAGTTATTTATATGTTCTGATAATGTAGCTAAAGAAGTAGTATTGGTTTACATCTTGTATATTTGAATATTTTTTATTTGTCTCTTTAGTTACAGGAGATAATCTGCACTACGTGTAGAGTGAGCTATGAAATTCGCGTTTTAGGGTAGAGAATTACGTTCTTTTTTACTAAAATGTTAACTTCAAATTTTTTTTTTAAATTATTTTTTATTACTTCTTTAAACATTTTTTTCTTTTAAATGTTATAATGAATGGAATTTAGACCCCAAGTAGTTCACACGAAAAATGTGTACATTCAAAATCGGCATGGTCAGTGCATAATAATAAAACATCTCCAGTTTTTATCAGAACCTTAAATGTTTTCGAAGCTTCAACAGATTTATCTTTTGTCCAAACACTACCGAGCCACGATTCCTTACCACCAGATAAGTGCAAAACATCAATTCCAACATCGCGATCTCCTGTTTGTTTTACTGTAAGACTTGCTTTATATAGACCATTAACAGGGGCGGTAAACTCTCCAGTCTTTGGATCAAAATGGTCTCCTACGTTACGTTCTACAGACTTGAATGTAATAACTTTGAATTCTTTTTGGTTTGTCCCGTCCCAGCGACCTTGTGAAGCAATAAATCCTAGTGTAGAAGGTTTCAATTTTTGATTAGCTGAAAGAAATAAAATACTTAAAACACTCTGCTCAGTAGCGTACGCAGGGGGGGAGCAGGGGGAGCGGCCGCTCCCCCTCTGGCCATTTTTAGCAAAGTGGCGCCTTTTTTGGAAACTTTTTAAATTCAAAGCTTTAAACAATGATATTCGCAAAAAAAAAATATTTTTGGTCGGCACATCTATGTAAATCACAAGATTTCTTTTCATGCAGCAATTAAGCATTATTGTACTAGTCTAGTAGCGTCTACGTTTACAACACGTATTAACAGTTGCATCAGTTTGCCATTCTAAAAATAACCATTATGATGCATTGCATTGTTTAAAATACCTCTACGGGTTTTAAGATGGGTGTTAAGTTTAAGGCAACTGCATAATGTATTTGCTTACAAATAATTGAATTAGAAAATGTTATACATAAAACTTCACACATAATTACTCTATTACAGTTTGAATCGTGTGATTAATTTTTTTTAAAATATTACAATACAGAAACAAATACAACTGATGTGGCACCTCTATTTAAATTTACTTATGAGCAAACTGCGTAGTAGTGGGGAAGTTTTGACAACAACAGTTACAACCCCCCCCCCTCCCCCATGGACCCCTCTGTAAAAATAAATATTGTCATAATACCACTGCTACTTATTTAAATCTATTTCTGTAATATATATTTGTGTAATATATATTTGTGTAATATATATGTATGTTTAGAACAGTATTCTAAAAACTGACGCTATGTTCACTCTGAGTTGGTTATCTCCCCCCACACACACACCTCACCACCACAATTGTGTAGAGCGACATTAATGTCACATCTAGGTATACACTGGGTTGGATGATTGACCTAAAGTGACCGGACAGTGGTGAATGAAGTTGAACACCCCCCCCCAACCCACCAGAACTGATCTGTTATGTAGAAAAACGCGTAATGATGTACCAAAGTACCATGCCGCCAGAAAATTAGTTTTTTAAACGTAAAACGCTGTGATTATCGTTTTTGCAATTATCAGTAAAAATGTGTGTAATCAATACAGTGATCTAACCCATACCTATCACTATGTTAAAAAATTATGATCTTTAAAGAACACAAACAAGCAGTAGTTAATTAAAAATATATGATCTGAACTAAAAAGACCAAACTTTAGTTAAATGTAGGCTGTTATTCCGAATGTTTATCTATTATATGAAAAGCGTGGTTTTATACCAACTCTGATTTTAAAAACTTTCATTATGCTGTAATACTTTAGCATTTATGATGACGATATATTACATTCTGATTATAGACAAAAACATTTTGTAAACACGAATAGTGTTAAACAATTCCATTATATTCTAAAGTAATTATTTATTTGTTTTGACATTTATAATAAAATGTGAAGATATATACATATTTATATTAAGAGAGTGATAATTTCCCCTATTTCACTTGTCTTAAATAATTTCCCAGGAATTATTATGTAAGAAATATTTTACACGTATATAGAACGTATTAAAAATTCGGCGCCTTTTTTTGCTCTTTTCGCTCCCCCTACATCGAAAACCTGGATACGCCTCTGACTCTGCTAGAATCGAGCTATGAAGAGAATGCACTTTTTTTTCTAAAGTCACACAGTACGAGTTGGAAAACAAAGTTCATTACCGCAGACAGTGATAATTTAACATTACATTAAAGAACTGATACTTTTTTATCAAAATATTTTTTTGATATTGATTGTTGATGTAAAAGTCGTGCTGTAATAAATTAAGTTCAGCTCAAAACTGAAGGCTTTGTTTATGAGATGTTACTAGTGCAATGGACAAAATCGTTTTCGACCATATCTTGGGGAGGTTGTTTTTCTCCCCCAAGCAACAAACATGTCTCACAATTTGATTTACATTTTTATATGGCCCACATAAATAGTCGGTCCAATAATAAAAATGAGAAACCTTGGAATATCATGTACTCTTACAAAGCTATAGGAAAACCGCAGGTAAGCTCTTAATCAACGCGTAATAAACAACAAATGCACACAAAATTAATGTTCCATTTCAAGTCTTGAAATGGAACGTTAATGCCGAATTTCAAAGAAATTGGTCGGTTAGAAGTGTCTGAAATTTCGATCTATTTATGACGACAGACTAGTGACTGACGACAGAGGAAGCAAGTTAATAAAAGCTTGTAACAAGCATACATGATGTGTTATGTTAATGATTGTATTGTATATACCATTTTTTAATTTAAAAAAGCACTGATATTAAGTTACCTACCGAATGTCTGGACATCCCGTGAGAGCTTTAAAACATCCTTTTCCAGAGTTTCTATCTAAGGATAAAACAATGGCAGTTATTTTAACCCATACTGTAAACAATAAAACTCAGAAAGTGTTTGAATGTATTCATGGACATTTATAGTCTTTGCTGACACAATGGGAAAATAAAAAGATGGCACTTCATCACATTTAATTCTAAACTAGTTATGATAATTTTGAAATTACATTTTTATTGAAAACATTAATTTATGATAAAACTAAGTATTCTTTTTATTAAACCACACTACTCATTTCAAAATGGAAGTATTACGTAACATTAAATTTACTGTATATTTCGTCTATAAAAAATTATGTTGTAATAATAACTTGTCCGAGATACTTGTCCGAAATATTACCAATGGTGTGATTTTAGACGCGTAACCTTGTTTTCTAAAACGGTGTTATTTAATGCAAATAATGATAGGGCTATATTTTTTATAATAGTTGTTGGGTCGCTGGTTTGTCCACGCGAAAGCCGATACGAGGGCTGAAGGAAAGCATTAGGTATACGATAATGACTATCGTAAATTTGAAGCAAAACAAAGGAGTCGGACGCGGCGTGTGACGCTTTCGGGAGCCACCGCTTAACTCTCGTAGGGGCGCTGATGTGGAATGAATATATAAAGTTAATACCTTTATCAGAGTCAATTCCCCCCCCCCCTTCCCACAACAGCCCCAAAAAACACTAAAAGAAAAATCTCCCAAAGTAACACTGCCATTGGTTTTGTTTGGGTATTGAATGTCTTTGAGTTAATGTTGTTGGGTGTTCTATGAAATAAAGGTAAGCGCTATATTATCCACGGGGATGCCCAGTGCGCCTGGGTAAGCGTCTGATTCGATTAAGTAAACGATTATATTAGCCCAAAGTATCAATAATGCCATAATGTTTTGCAATTCGTAAAACGAACGTTAGCACTATATTGCTCACGTGAAAGCCCGCGGCGCAAAATAGCACCCCTCCTAGCGCCGGTGAATGCTTCTGATTTGATTTATTGTACTTAAAGTATAGACTTTTAAAAACAATAGCAGGCGCCAAGGTGCTCATGGAAGAGACTCAATCAACTACGGGGCCCATGCGGATACACCTGGTGCAGTTTTACTGTTGAATCGCATCGCATCCTACTGGGGTGCAGCCTCTAATAAGTGAATTTTTTTTTTCTAAGAAACCTGACCTACCGAATTTTTTTTTTTCAAATAAGATGTTTGTGTGACATTTTTGCTTTACGTTTTTAAAACAACTTACTTGTTCAGTTACATCTATGGTTTAATAGAAACTAACCGTTTGTATGAAATGGTCAAAATCCTTTTGCAAAATAGATTAATGAAGAAATAAAAAACTATTTAATATACTGTTATGATAGTTTAATCACAACAATCTACAATGGCTACCATGAGCAACAGCTTGATTAAAAACTAGCTCCCCGCAGCAAAACAAAACCACAATGGACACATAGAAAACAACGACAAATTAATAGACAAGAGCCCACCAACAAACAGCCCACTAGACAGCAAAGACGAACAAAAACATACACAGAAAGAAAAAAATGATCAATAGAAGAAGTACATATTCATGACAACATCACTCTAAAATACATTAAACATTGTCACCTATTCTTTGGCAGATTAACTCACGCTAATATTGAAAACAACTCGATAAAGAACACACAAACAAAATCGCTTTGCAATGCGCACATTGCGAATCAAAGCATTCCCAACTTAAAGCAACCAAGAGCACCTTGACAATTATAATCCACAGAATGACTCAAGTCACAATTAAACATACTACAAAATAATGCAGGACAATTCGGCATAAAAATGCCATGTCAACTCTGACTATTCACAAGACTGCACTTTACACCCATTAACTACGATGACAATCTTCATATATTAAAAATTTTTTATTACCTATCCATTAAAAAAAGAGATGAGTCATGTGTAATCAATTGTAAAATTCATAATAATATATAACACTACGCGGGATGGCAACTTGGGATATAGACATGACTTTTATTCCAATTTTAATTATATAAACTTTTAAAACCAGAATCTCGTAGAAAAAAGAATTGTGCACTAAGTGAATGCAAAACAATATGGGTATAATAGTGCAGAATATTATTAGTACTTAGTAAAATCACATGCGTTTTTTCAGAAATTGGAAACAGCGTAAATTAATACTTCCTGTCAACGGATAATAGTCAAAATTTGGTAGAGGGCAGAGAATTAGATCTTTCACTTTTGTTAAAAGTAGAATAAGTTTCACTTCCAGTTATCGGAAATCGCTGAAAAGTTGATACAGAACTAAATTTCGATATAATACTTATATATGAAATATAATCACACTTAGTTGTAACGGTAATCAAGTGTTCACAGACACACACACAGACATACGGACAGAATTACAAAGCCCAGTATTTCAGACTCGATTACGCATAAAACATCAAAATTTTGATAAATCTGGATTTATAATTTTTGCTCGATTAAAATAAGTCCTCTATACTCAGGATGTGATAAAGGACTGAGGTGTAAAACGGTGAAAACTGTCAAAACTGTCAAAACTTCAAGTGATTTTTGTGCACGATTACAATACTTTCTTTATACTCTGTTTACGAGAAAGTAAAAAGTGACGCAGAATCCATTTAAGCATTATATATTAGATTATAATTAATGCAGCATTTGTACTAAAATGAATTCATGAAACATATCACCCGTTCGAATTATCTAAATGTGTTTTCACTAGAATAACATTATTTTAAATAATACTTCGCTGTGTCTTTGTTTACCTTTTTTTTTTGGATGTAAGTATTACATAGATTGAAGTGAACTTTGTATACTTTTTATGAAACAATGAACATTGTAAATATAAACAGAAAAAAACTAATGTTATTTTCATACCTTTTTCAGTTTTTCCTCCCTGGCCTCCGATGATTGATTATATCTTTCAAAAATGTTGCAAATTGGCATCAATCTTTGTTGTAGAAGTTTACATATGACGTCATACTATTAAGGATAATTATTGCTAGCATTTAATAACTAAAATCAACACATGATATATATATATATATATATATATATATATATATATATATATATATATATATCAATACTTCATTTGTCATTACCAAAAAAAAAATGAACTTAAAACAATCTTTAGCAAATATCACCTTAGACAGCAATTCACCACATTTGTGTTTGGCATTAAAACTACTTTTCTTTCCAGCTTCTTGTATTTCAAACATCAAATCAGAATGTCTTTTAATTTCTTGGGTTAAATTTTCTACAATGTCTTTGTGATCTTTCATATCTTTGCATATTTTGCCTAAGGTGTTTTCACATTCTTTCAAATCTCTTTTATTAGTTGATTCTTTTTCTTTTATGTGTTCAATTACTTTGTTCAGTTCATCCATTCTGTTATCTTGATCATTTAGTTGTTTTCTTAAGTTTTTAAAATTCTGTTTTTGTTTCTTTGACAACTTTTCTGTTTTGATCCCCAAGTCATGGTGTGCTCCTACAAAGTTCTCTCTCCATTGTTTTATTTCTGTGATGTCATCTTCAGTCTTTTGTTTTGTGTCTTGTAGAGAAGTTAGAGTTGTTTTAATATCGTTTAGTCGTCTAATTGTTTCCCAATTACATTGATCTATTAAATAAAAATAAACGACAGCTAATATCTGACCGATTAAATTATTTTTTTTAATACCATTCTTCAAAATAATAGTTATATATTATTATGTAATACAAGGTAAGGACTAGCGAAAAGAATATTTACGTTTTTTTTTGTTAGTCTAATTTTATCTTAAGGGCTTTATAGCTTATATTATGATTGTGCATTCATTTCTCTAACTATTTTTAATTGAGTAATGTAAAAAGATCTTAAGAACTTTTAAAATAATTCAATTTTTAAAAGTTGTAAATTAATGCTTTGTTTTGGTAATCTAAAAAACCAGTAAAGAATAATATAATTATAAAAATAGAATTAAATTACCAAAACTGTGTTCAACATTCTTTGGTTTCATACTTTTACTTTCTGTTGTTGTGTTTTCTCCTGTTATCAGTGGTGGAGGGTACAGCTTTATGGATTCTGTCAACACAGAAAGTGGTTGCATTATGATTATAATATAATAACATTATTATAATAACATTTATTTTTCACACTAGACTACTCCTTATTCTTGAATAAACGTGTGTTTTGGGGAACATCCATAAAGGACGTCACGATTGTTTGACGATTTATATCTTTCCCTTACCTTTCTCAGTAACACATCTTCAAAAGAAGCCAGACCCACATTATGAAAGATGTCACACCTCAGACATTATGTTTTTGTCTTTAAAAAACACCGATTTCGGCTGAGCATGGGTCTTAGCACACTATCACATTCACATCCTATACTGAGGTTATAGGCACAGGTAAACTCGACTTCACCTGCCCAATGTCCCGTAAAGTCCCGATAGGCAACTTTGTCATTCACATCTACTGGGAATTCACATGTCCCCTAAAATGTTTCTGTCTTTTAAAAACACCGATATCTTTCTATAATATTTTCTGAGCTAGAACCTCATTTGAATAATAAAGGAATAAATTATTAAAACAACTGTCAAACTAATAATAATGACTTAGAACCAATTGCGTGTGTTGTGATTTGCCACTGTGTATAAAAATAAAAAATAAAACATAGCAATGCCATGATAAGTCTGGAAACCGTACCATCCGCTGGGCACTTCCGATTAGGTGCAAATTTAGTGAGAGATTTTATTACGCGAATAGGCCCTGTTATTTCAAATTAAATTATATCACAAAATAGCCGATTACATATATTTATATAAAATAATTAATGCCTGAAATAGTTTAGTTTAGAAACTCATTATTGTCATAGATTCTAGATCTAGAATCTCCGGCTGGCGTAAGTCGTTTTTCTGTAGTTTTAGATCTAGAATCTAGATAGATAAATCCCTTGTATTCTGGAATTATTTTATCCGTGAAGCTGCTAAAAATCAAACAATTATATCAAATATTCTAGGACTAAAACAGTTTAATACAGAAATTCAATAATTTATTGTGTTTTTATAAGTATTTTATTTTCAACTAACTAATTGTGGTTTGACTTATATTTTAGATGTAGGTTCTACTATCATTAAAGCTATAGCCGACATAAAGTTTAGCCTTATAATTCATTTAAACTCCCGATCTTCCATGAAAGCCGCCATGATTGTTGTAAAAAAAGATTAATCATATGACGTCACATAAGTAAAGTAATTGTTCTAAACTTTTATACTTAAAGTGGTGTTTCTACAAATGAATATATCTATAAATTTATTAACGTCTTTAAATGACTTTATGAATAACAGTTCGATAGAAAAGATCATTATTTTCTACCAAGTTACTTATTTTACAGCTCTACATATAGCGCAGATTCTCTCTTGTAAGCAAACAAAAAATTAAATATACAAAATGTAATCAAACTTAAGTTTTAGTAGTATATAGATATAGATGTTACCACATTTCGGTAAACAAACTGCACCAAAATAATTACATCAGTTTGTTTTTGTGGGAGAAATGCAAAAAATTGTATTATTATATCCTTTATTATAATATTTAAAAAGTAGGCCCACTTTGTAAAAACGACACTCAATTAAAAAAAAAAATCTGCATGATTGTACAGTGAACAATAACGTTGACAATGATGCAATAACAACATGTTTATATGGATACAATAATAAAATATATGACCATACCAGTAAACATATCTGCATGTTCTATTAAAGTACTTTGTGCTGTTGTTACCATAGCTACTGCATCTTTGACTGCCAAATTGGTGCTATTAGTATTTTCTACACATTCCATCGCACTTGTTTTTATCTACATGTAAATAATTATGTTATTAAATTGCTGCAATCTGTTAAACAATATATTTCGGCAAATTAAAATGTCAGTGATTATTGAAAGATATATATTTCTAGGATTTACTTTTAAAGTGTGTTTTCTCTGTAAGCGAAGAACCATATATACGTAACAATACAACGTTAAAAAAAAACTTTTGTCACATATTTACCTGCCGTACAAAATCACTGATGCTGCTTTGTAGATGAAAACTTGACTCGTCCAATAGCTCAAGCTGTGTTGTTAAATGTTTTTTTAGACCCAAGTGATGAGACATCTGATGGAAATTTATAATTATACTATAAAACAAAAAAAAACCGAACTCTACAAGAAGATATTTAAATAAAACAATGAGCAAACTGTTTTTAACAGCCTACTAAGCTGGATTATAATGGCAATGTTAGCTAGAAACTTGTACTAAAGTACAACATTGATCTAGATTAGAAGGAAATATATTTTAAATTATTAAGGTAGCTTTAAAACCTTTGGATTAAAATTATCACAGGTAACCATTACGAACATAAATCTTCAGTTGCGTTATATTATATACTCCTGACAGGTTTGCCAAAACAGTAGTCGTGTTTTTTTTTTATTTTTGACGATACTGAAATGAGTTAAGAGAACAATAATACAAACAAATTCAGAAATACGATTTTCAATAATTAAACTGCTTTTTTTAAAGATCTTTAATCTTCTAAAAACGTATTGACTTTTATTAGTCTTGACATATGCGTCTTCATTTTCTACTCAGTCAAAGACCATGTCAAACGTTGAACAAGCATATTTTATTGACTGGAAATGTTTGTGATTATACATCACAGAGTAAGTAAAAAGAAATTACACATTTTCTGTTGAGGGGTATTTTATTTCTTAGCACTTTCACCTATATAAGGTGGCGGATTAAAAGGGGGGGGGGCAGAAAGGGCTGTAGCTACGGGGCCCCATGGTTTTGATTTCTCAACCATAGCAAATATTACTTTATCATTGATTTTTAATAGCTTAGTTAAATTATTTTTTAAGTCAGATCTATGAGTCAAAATTTCAACAAGTAATTAACAAGCATCACTTAAATAATAGCTTTATTAGTGAATGTGCCAAATGTGCAGAGACAGTAAGATCATCAGATACTCTCTGATCTTAAATGTTGACATTATTTGTCATTACCTTCTCTTATATATTTTGCCTTATTTAACCAGCACACGTATGGTGGTATTTCTCCCCTAAATGTTAAACTTAATTATCAGCAGTCTAGTGCTAGTTAAAGTACAGACGGGAGGGACAGACGCTTAACAAAACAATGCGACGTTGATAATTTCCGTCGCTCTTACCCCTCTCTCGTCGCTGCTGAATGGCCAGACAGTTAGCAAGTTTAGGCTTAAAAATAATGTCCCATGTCACAGTTGGGAATTGTAAATCTGCAGAATTTTACAAGATCTATGTATGATATACAATTTAGCGAAAAATAAAGGTCAATTTTTTTTTAATCGAAAATTCCTTCGAAAATTACACAAATTGTAAGCCATTTATAGGTTGAGTATTTGATTGTAAGAAATAAATATGTAGGCCTATATACATAAATCTTTGTAGATTTTTGTTTGAATGGCCCCATTGCCTGATTACTCAATTTTTAAGGGAACCCACATTTGTTAATGACCGTCCATGCTCTCCCGTCCAACCCAAAGTGTCACTGTGACGGACGCATGATGTCAACATCGTGTACCTACTCGTCACTTTTTCTTCTTGTAATGTGTTCTTGTGTTTGATGATAATTATACACTCATGATACAGATTCTTGTTGAGGATTGTATTTATTTATGATTCTTACACCTTATATATTTTAACAGGTCACAAATAGTAGAGTGCTATTTTTACTTTCAACGAAACGAGTCGATTGCCAAGTTATTATTGATAACACATTAATTAGATTCAGCATTGTGTTTTATCTGATAAAAATTTAAGATTTAAGAGTAACAATTTTATTAACTACTTCGTTATATCAAGTGTACAACAAGCTCCCATAAATGGGACGCTAGCAACGAATGGCCCCATGTAGATTGTTACACAAACGTCACATTTATTTTACATTAGCGAGAAACACAGATGCACATTTAAATGTTAAATAGTTATTTATGGTGAAACAGTTGTTGTCTTTGTTAACTGTTGATTTTGGGGTGTTAAGTATTATTTATAGATATTTAACTCTGACCTTGACCTATATTTACTTATATATTTTTGTATATAAAATTGAATTTTTTAAAAAACTTTTAATAATTTTTAAGTTTTCAGAATTACACAAACTGAAGTATTTAATACCATAAATATAAACTAATTTAGTATTGCAGTAAATTTATTAGCCCATAGTTTTAAAATTATAAAAACAGCTTAATTACAATGGCCACGATTTAGGTGAAACGATTCCGTCAACTCTCTTCACTTTAGAGAGCCCAAGCTACAAATAGCAGAAATGTGAATTAGCTGTGTACTGTTGTCATGCCCAAATAATATTCCCCTCCAAAGGTTCCCGATACCAGTTTTACTTTGTTAGCTTTTACGAGGCTTTGTAAAGGGATTGCTGGTGCTAGATTAGGAGCTATTCGAATAGTGAGGTGCATACATGGATGAGAGCCATGAACACTCAATACAGGCCCCTAGAGAGTGATCCGGGCTCTAGAAATGAGATGTCTGTTGTCCTAATGTACGCCTGTAGTGGGGAAGGGGGTGGTGAGATAGCGAGTTTAAGAAAGGAGAAGATGGTTCGATGACATCTGGGACTGGACCGGATCGTCTTTTGCAAATTCACTGAGGGCAGAATTTCATCCAGGCATCACTTCGAGGAGGGGGTGGTCTGCCCCAGGAACAAAATGGAATTTATATAGAAAACATACTTTAACCAGTGTCCAACCCCCCACCCCACCCCCACCCCCCGTCAATTTAAGTCCATCCTTCGGTGAAAATTTCAAGTACCCCTCCCGGTGGAGAACAAAGTCAGTAAGGAACACAACTGAGGGCTTCAGAGGACCAGAAGGATGGCAAGGCATTGGGGAAGAGGCAACTGTGGTACCCCAACAACCATCCGACAGATGTAGAGGAGGATAAGATTATGACTTAGTAAACACACTTTGACCAAAAAAATCAATAATTTATATATATTACATTTTCGATGAATAATAACAATATTTGTGATCATATATGTATTATTTGATGTACCAGTCACACCTTTACTTATTTCTAAGTGTTATTGACTTTGATGGATACTAGATTGAGAGAAAACTAGACGTTTGAACATAATTTCTGCATTTTAGACCATGGTATGGCTAACCCAATTGAACATTATTGGTATTTTCAGCTGTCTTGAACAATGTAACCATCGGTCTAACAATACAAACTCAGTAGCCTATACCGCTTATTTTTTGCGTGATTAGCCATATTTCGTGATAAATTATTTATTTTTTGCAATAAATTTACATGGGGCCGTTCGTTACTAGAGTCCAATTTATGGGACTTTTTTTTAAAAATCGATATATGAAAAAGTATTGATTTTAAAAAACAATCTATAGTATATCCTTCAGTAAGTTCCCAAAAATAAACCTTATCAAAAAATGACAAAAATTTGAGACCTTGGGATGATGAGGGATATATAGTGGGAACGAAAAATTTGTTTGGGGGAGCCTATGGGGGTTGGGAAAATGTCCATTAAAAGTTTTGTAATTAAATTAAATTCCTCTTAAGCTGACAATTACTCATATAATTTAAAATCTGTACTAATATTGTTTGAAATAGTATTAGGAATTTATTTATATTTACCTTGGAGTTACTGCGGGCAATAAATAGACACTTTCTATCGATTTAGAAACAAAAAATAATATCGGAAATTCCCATTGGTTCTCTGGTTATAAAAAACTTCCGTTATTGTTTGTGAACTCACGTTTATTCCATCAGGCTAATTCTTAAAAATATAATAATGTTATTTTTTTAACATTATAGACGTAATCAACACCTAGATTATTTTCAACTTTATATATATATATATATATATATATATATATATATATATATATATATATATATATATATATATATATATATATATATAAATATATATATATATATATATATATATATATATATATGTATATATATATATATATATATATATATATATATATATATATATATATATATATATATATATATATATATATATATCAGGGGCGTAGCGAGGGGGGGGGGGGGGGGGGGCGGGGGGTGCGGACCGCACCGGGTGACACCATTTAGGGGGGTGACACCAAGGCAAAAAATAGGAAAATATATAGAGAAAAACTCGAGGGGTGGGTGCAAATCGAAAGTTTGAGGTGGGGGGTGCAAATAAAAAAATTTGAGGGGGGGTGCAAATCGAAAGTTTGAGGGGGGGTGTAAATCGAAAACTTGAGGGGGGGGGGGTGCAAATCGAAAGTTTGTCCCTGGGAAGGTTCTCTATGCCTCTGGGGGGGGGTTGACACCATTAAGTGCCGCACCGGGTGACACCCGACCTCGCTACGCCACTGATATATATATATTAAACAAATCATTAGCAACCAACACATTTTTCCCACTCAACTACGGCAGACCCGACACCTGGTACACAGAAACGCCATGGCAGGAAATCCTAAAAGCACAGCTAACAACGCCAGCTTCTTTCTTCTTCTTCGTTCTTAAGTTTTAGTGTTGGGAGAGATCGAGCCTTATCTGCCAGAGGGTTTGAACTCGAGCCTTTTTTCGAATTTATCAACCATGAGCTTTGCCGACTCGAACATGCTTCCATCACAATTAAGGATTACGTGTCAACTGGTTATGCGCCATTGAGGCCATTGGCTTTGATTTTAGCCTGCTTTTCTTTTTGGATTTGCTTCCATAGCCTTTGTCCAACCAAGAACAAACTACAAGGCAGCAGTTGTTTGATTTTGGAGTTGTTTCTCCTAGAAGTGTGGCTGTCCCCAGCTAACGAGCCTCATCTGCCCGAGGGTTCGAACTCGAGACTTTTCGGTTTAGCAACCATGAGCTTTACCGACTCGACCACGCCGACCCCCACAACGCCAGCAACAACAGGGAACGCAAGCGACAAATTTACGCATCAACACAACCCTTGAAATCTCTAACTCCTGGAAACGACAAGAGCTGCAGATACTTCTACTACAGTTTCTGTACTGTTAGCGAGTGTAAAGAACGTAAAAAAACAGCCCAACATGAAACCACAAATCGGTCACACTGCAAAAATGTCTGCTTAAAATGAGACATGCAATCAAGCACTACGTTTTGAAACACCCAGGCACCTCTGTCTTCCAATGTGGATATTGCCTATCAAGCATATACACACAAAAACGATATGCTTAACATAAACAGACAACTACCCCTTTCACCAAATTTCATTCCTTTGCATAGATTAAATCAATTTTATTTTTAAACCAATATTACCTAAATTTAATAATTACAATTTTGAATACTCTAATATTAAACGGAAATAAAATGAAATGATTTACTTTAAATATAAATTAAGATAATTGACAGATTTCCCAACTATGTTCTAAAAAAAGAAAAAAAAACGGTATTAGGAATTGCTAATCGAAGAAGTATTTTTCACCTTTCTGTACTGATAATGATAACGCACACACACACATAAATAAGTTGATCTGGTATTAGAAAAAAAAATTCAACTTCACATATTAGAGTTTAGTAGCACAGTAACACAACTGACCATGGTTCAACATAAATTGGCCCATAATGGCGTATATATTTTGGTTTGCTATTACAGATATACTAGAGATTTCTAGACTTAATATATTGTATTAAATCCTACATATAACTCTTTAATTAAAAGAAAATTATTCTTATTACATTATTGTTGCTCGTTAAATGTAGTACATTTCTTTATCCACGAAATCGAAAGAAAAAAAAATTATTTTAATTGATAGCTGTTTAATCTTACTTAAAAAAACGAGCTTCGACGATTTAACATTTCCTATTGATTAACAAGTTTGGTATAGATCTATATATATTAAATAAATTTAATAACTTACCATTTTCAATTGATACTTGTAGAAAATATCACAGTTAATAATAATTTTTAAAAATGTTTTTGTTGTTGAGGCAACAAAACAAAAAGAACAAATACTCTCTTGTGTACGCCCACTTCAGCACCGATTATAGATGTAGGCCTTAGTATGGGGATTACCCAATACGACATATCATCGTATTAAAATCCACAATCCAAAATTGTTTTGTTACGCATAATAGATTTTGTTCAGGTTAGTAATTAAAAATGTATTAAAATATATTGCAGAATTTATATTTACAATTTGACATGTAAACTTACACGACAAAGATTGATGCCAATTGACATAATAATACATAATAATACAAACATATAATGAAAAACTAAGACTAGGGAGGGGAAAGTGATTGAGGTTACCCATAGTACAAACATATACGTTTTACATTGGTGGATGTCTTTGGTTATCAACAAAACAAAAACTAATGTATTTCGTCTCATCCGTAGCACGAGTCAATACTAATATGAAAACAAGATCAAAGTCATAAAAAGTTGTGTCTTAAGCACACACTCTTATGGATGCTAGTAACTACAACAATTGTTGTGCAATATGATATACATTTTAGGGAATTCAAGAAAATATTAATGATGTTGCTTTTTAACTATTTATATTTAATCCGGACTTTAATAACGACTTACAGGTGCGTAAATCCACCCACCGTAATATTTGTTGTTTATTGGTTCTAAATTTACACATTATTTTAGTAAGAGAAACTTTCTCGTATACAATTAATAGAGGCAGTATAGTGATCGTGCACAAACATCACATGAAATGTGACTATTTTCACCCTTTTTAAGCTCAGTAGTTCATCGTATAGAAATATAGGGGACTTATTTTAATCTGGCAAAAATAATAAATCCAGCGTTTTAATAAATCGTCGTTTTATGCGTAATCGAGTCGGAAAAAATGGGTTTTGCAATTCTTTCCGTATGTTTGTTTATGTGTGTGTGTCAGTGTGTGTATGTGTGTGTCAGTGTGTCTGTGAACACGATAACTTGAGTACCGTTACAGCTAGGTTGATGACATTTTATATATAAGTATTATATCAAATTTGTAGATCTGTATACATTTTTCAGCTATTTCCGTTAACCGAAAGTGGAACTTATACTACTTTGGGTTTTCAAAAGCCTATAATTTGAGTACTTTTCTAGACAGATAAACGAAATTTCACATATAAGTAAAATATATATTTCTTTCCCTTCTGTAAAATTTTGAATTATTTCCGTTGATAGGATGTAGTACTTAACTCTATTTCCGACTTCTTGAAAAAACGTATATGAATGTATTAAGTACTAATATTCCGCACTATTATACATATATTGTTTGTCATTCACTTGGTTGGCAATTCTTTTTTTCTACGAGACTCTTTTCTATTTTTAAAATTTTAAGTAGTTAAACATAGATTTAAAATCATGTCTATATCACACTGTGACATCCCCCGTAGTCTTATATATAAATATTTGAAAAAGTTTAGGGGAAATCACTCCTGGTTTATTATAAAGACAACTTACGTGACATGTCTTATACGCTAATCAACATAACATTGATTTAGTTTATTTAAAAGTAACCTTATTTATTCCAAGTGTAGATGCAATTGTTATTTTAGTAATACATGAAGGTAAAATATATAGGTTTAATATTTTTGTATATTTTTGTTTAATGGGAATATAAGTATATATTATGTTTAATACTACTGTTTAATTTGTTTAAGGGCATGGCATATTTGTTGGTTAGATTATCATTGTATATAACAGTAGAACTTCCTGAGAGAAAATCAGTCCAATGTCCCATGTATCGAAATTAAATAGATAATATATGATTTTAACAATGTCCGTACCCCACCCCCCCCCCCTTCCCACTCCGAAAATTCCAAGTGCCCCCCCCCCCCAGAACAAAAAAGTCTGTAAGAAACAATGGCATGTAATAGTTGCGTTATGATGTATGGAAGTTAGACCTCAAGAAGAACACAAGAGAAATGCGTGCATTCACAATTATCAGATAAAGTGGATGAAAATAACACATCACCAGGTTTCATTTGAACCTTAAATGTTGTTGAAGCTTCAACAGATTTCTTTTTAGTCCCAACTTCTCCGGGCCATGACTCCACACCACCAGATTGGTGCACAACCCAAGCTCGAACAGCCATATTTCCTGTTCGTTTTACTGTAAGACTTCCTTTATACAGGCCATCAAAAGGGGCGATAAACACTCCAGTTTCTGGTTCAAAATGGTTTCCTACGTTACGTTCTACAGCAGCGAATGTAATCGTATGATTTTTGTCTTTGCGACCTTGTGAAGCAATAAACCCAGGTGCAATAAATTCCTTTATATGATTGGCTGCAAGAAATAAAATACAAGATTGTCTCTGCTCATTAGAAATTATGATACTCTAACGATATTTATTACAATATCCATCGACTATTATACGTCATACTATAACAGAGTAGTCAGCCTGAAGCAGAAGATTACATTACGAATTCGTACAACAGACTATATTTGGTTTGACAAATGTTGTAGTTTGTTTATTGCCGCTTATCACTTAACGTCTCCCACAGCAACTTTCGTCACATGTATAATATTATATCCCTTATATACACGATCCAATAATAAAGAAAATACAAAACACAGTGAAATAAGAGATAAAAGTAAACAGAAACAGAAACAAGTTAAACCAGTATTTTGTTTAGGTGGAGAGGGGAGATGGAGAAGGGAATACGAGAGTGGAGGTGGAGGGGAGGTGAAGTGAAGTGAAGTGGAGAAGGGAGGTGGAGAGGGGAGTTGAGAGGGATAGTGGAAAACAATAATTAGTTATGTGAAATTCAAAAACAAAGCACAGTTTTGCTTTCAACCTAATGGTCCATGGGACAATGAAGTAGACTTTATGAATTGTATTAAGAGTTTAAAGTCAACAATTTCACAAATATAAATCACCTACCAATTGTTTGATAATCCTGTGACAACTTTGAAACATCTTTTTCCAGAGTTTCAATCTAAGAACAGAACATTTGTTACAGTATGTATCTATTTTAAATAACAATAAACCATTCCAACTCAGAAATGACAATTAGGTTTTCCTTCAGACAATGTTCTTTGGGAAAAGGGGAGGGGTAATTTATACTTCAAAACAGTGAACACATACACTGTATGGAACATAATTAATATATTAAATGTTAAGTATTTTTTCATTTTCTGTACTATATTTTGTAAAACTATAACAAGGTATTATTTACATGTAGTTAGTTATAATGGTTATAAAAAGTAATTGTATGTAATGTTTTCTAATTTTCTGCTATTAAAATCAAACCAACAACTAAATGTATCTTTACATAATGTAGTCGAAACATTACATTACTACGTCTATACATTATTTTCAAAAGTAGGTGTGATACAAAAATTGTAACTATGCAGAGATTTATATTATATTATAAAAATCATTGTGAATATGTTACAATTAAACCCAAAGTAAAGAGTGAAAAGTGCAAAACTGTGTAAAAGAAAAACATAATAATATGAATTTTACCTTCATTGATGTTCCTTCCCTAGACTCAGGGCTTTTATTATACGATTCAATCAGTTTGTCAATGGACAACAATCTTTGTTGTAGAAGTTTACATATCACAACATGCTGTTGAGTATAATTATTATTTGCATTTTACTTTTGGGTAAAAGCAGTATAATTTTTAATTCAAAGATTGATCAAAATGTTTGCAATGTAATCTGTTTGTAATACTAGAACTTATCATGAGTATTCCGATTAATACAGCTCTTTTATTTTGTTCTTAACTCACCTTAGATATTAATTTCTCACATGTTTTTGTTGTATACATTATATGGTTCTCCCCATCTTCTTTTATTGTAGATATCAAACTAGAATGGCTCCTAATTTCTTGTGATAAATTTTCTGCTTTATCTGTGTATTCTTTCAACTCTTTGTTTATTTTGTTTAAGATGTTTTCATGTTCTTTCAAATCCAGTGACACTTTGCTTAGTTCATTGTTTGCAGTTGATTCTTTTTCTTCTAATTTTTCAATTATTTTGCTCAGCACATCTATTTTGTTATTTTGTTCATTTAATTGTTTCCTAAAGTTTTTAAAACCCTGTTTTTGTTTCTTAGAAAACTTATCAATTTTTATCATCATGGCACTTTGTTCTGTAACAAAATCATCTTTCCATCGTTTTATTTCTGATATGTCATCTTCATTCTTTTGCTTTGTGTCTTGTAGAGAAGATAGAGCTGTTGCAATAGCGTTTAGTCTTTCGGTTAATTCTGAATTATATATATTGATATATATATATACATATATATATATATAACTGTATGTATGTATTTATATATATATATATATATATATATATATATATATATATATATATATATATATATATATATATATATATATATATATATATATATATATATATATATATATATATATATATGTATATATTGTTTAGACAAAGTTTTATTTTACAGTTTTATTATCTTTATATTGCATCCAGTTGTATTGAAATTGTTGTAGCACATAAATATATCCTTAATTTTAACTATTTTGGTGTTTCCCATACGTGCAAAATTTAATTTGGCTAAACAATTAGTGTTAAAATGTATTACTGCACATTGTATTACTTTTATTTTTTCACTGCTTAAGTGCCAGCCAGAATACAAACTTAAAGTGAGAGAATAAAATGTTTATACCAAATGTAAAGTCTTTTGAAATATTTTCATTTCCTGGTTTCAAATTTTTTCTATCTGGTGTTGTCTTTTCTTGTGTAATCACTGTTGGAGGGTACATTTTTGTGGATTCTGTCAACAAAATATAATATTTGCTAATACTTTATTTCATATAAATTAAAAATTTTCACTAAAAAGAAAGTTAAATACTGGTAACGAGTAATGATGGGAATTTGTATAAATTATTTATATCTTTAAAATGTTTTTAATACATTTAAACGCACAATGATTTTATAGTTGAAAACTAAAAAAAATTGTAAATAATAAACATGAGCAAAGTATCAACAATAAATAAAAAAGATATGAATATACCCATTAACATATATGTGTGTTCCATGATTGAGCCTTGTGCTTTTGTAACCAAAATTAGCAAATCATTCATTGTCATATTGGTGTTAGAAGTCTTGTCTAAATACCCCATAGCTCTTGTTTTAATCTGCAAAGGTTGAGAATAATAGTAGGACTTATTTTAGAACAACTGCCATGTAGCGCCTTTTAATACCATTGGTCACAAAAAAATTGAAGTTAAAGAATAGGCCCAGAAGCTGGTGAATTAAAACAGTGTTAATATAAAGTGTTATTGGATGCCTAAATTTATAAACCAAATAATTTAATGACTCAGGTTTTTGGAATGAAATTATGCTTTACTTTTGTATTAAAACAGAATACATGTTAGTAAACATGATTAAAGGCATCACAATGAGAAATAGAAAAAAATTAAAACTAAATAAAATGTTTTGATACTCAAAATTGCATGTGAATAAAAGACAAACTTATAAAATAGAAACCATGGGATATGAACTACTTTAAAAGAATACATTAAACATGGTTATACAGTGTTATACATTGTATGTGTATAGCAAACATGGAGGTCTATATAACTTTGTGTTAGGGAATAAAGGTTATATAAATTAAAGGATTCTGAAATAACATGTTTTTTTAAATGCAATATTATAATTGTCAACGCATAGTGAACATATCTGTTTGTATTTACCTGCCTTACAAAATCACAGATGCTACTCTGTAGATGAAAACTTGACTCATCCAATAGCTCGAGCTGGGTAGTTAAATGTTTCTTTAATGGGTCTGTCATCGGCATGAATTTTATCTTGTTAAAAATCATTTTTTTTTTGTTTCATGAAAAAATGTTTTAATTGCTATTAAAATGTAGCTTAAACACTTAGAACTTAGATCTAGTTCTTACACATTAAAACAAGATCTAAAGACAGGCTGTTATACTGTTATACTACAGTTATATTAGTTATACTGTTATACTCATAGAAATCGAATAAATCATATTACAATATTAACATTATTTTATTTTAAGTTGATTTAAAATATTTAGACATTTAGAGAACGTATACGATTGCGAGTCCTATTTACTTTTTAGATCTATGATCAGTAAGCTGATAAAATAATATGGGGAAAATCCGATTATCTAAAATAATTGTTTCATTTCACTATAACTCACGAAACAAATCTTTAGTGATGCAAAGTGTTTCTTACAGGTGCACTTACGTGAATAGAGTGACTGGTGAAAGTTAAAATGCGGACAGATACCCAAGTGTGACAATTGATAAAAAAGATGTTAATAATGCTCCTATTAGGTAGTCCAAACTGGCGAAAAAGTGCGTTTTATGGTCAGTTTTTGCGGTTTTCAAAAAAAAAATTTCACTACTTCTAGTTGTCCTATAAGAATAAAAATTATATGTCAATAAAGTTTAAGTCTTTATCTGTCGTAATCTGGTATTTTTATATCTGTAACACATGTCTGAATGTGTTTTATATTTGTTTGAAAAGTATCAGTTACGTCAACAAATTTCACCGTTTTGCGTGTACCGATCGACCCCACACTGTTTTATTTGGTCGCGGCTTCGCGACGAAGCATCGTAGAAGCATAATCTTAATGTCATTTTAAAGACCGAATTCTAGGCTATCGTTTGATGTATAAATTGATAAAATAACTTGTTTATTTCATTTAAAAAATACAGATTTTAAACTTTAAATGACGATATATACACGGAAACAAACTAATTCTGTTTCAATTTTTACACCGATGTAAAGTTCAGTTTTATAACTACTTTGTGTTGTAAATTCAAGTATTTCTGATTTACGGTCGCGAAGCCCTACCCCCAATAAACATATAACCCTCGAGTCGACTTTCAGCCCCGAGTAAGTTGCTCGCCGAACGGTTTTAAAGGTTGACGACCGATGATGCTAAACGGATTTTACCCTTGCTAGAGCCTTCAAACAAGTTGTAAGTATCATTTTTAAAGTTTCATTTCCATTTTAATAAATGAATTTTAAGTTTGAATGTCAGTTTGGTTTAATTAGTACACGTTATTAATGTAAATTTGAACGCTTCAAGTCCACGGTTTTAGCGTGTGAACTACGCTTGTACACAGGGTGTGTTTAGACGTGAAGCTATTTAATTCAGGACATTCTAGGGACTTAAAATATGGATGCACTTAACTATTAGATGCTAGTGTTTACTAATTCTTTAAAATCTATTGACTGGGATCAATGATAGGGTCGTATTACTACAGTTTATCTGGACTATCACGTCAAAATTATGAATCGACAAATTCAAAATGGCCACCAGACTATCTTGGTTACTATGTGGACGAACTCAATTATTTACAGGGAACGAAGGTTAGATACTTATAAAATATTAATGAAACACAAAAGAAATGTATAATTATAATAACTATACATTTTTATTGATTTATTTAAAACAAAAGACACTAAATTTTAAGGATTAATGTGATTAATTTTTTTTATTTTCTATTGTGTGCTCTGATTCTGATTCCCCTGCTAAATAATGTGAAATGGTCTGCGCCAGTCTCCGTAATAAAATGTACCAGATCAATTTTTAGATGGTGGTGCAATTTATTAAGATTCTACATGTTGTGACTTAGTTTTAAATGTTATATTAGTTGTAAGTGTAAGTAGTACTAGTAGTATTTCTCATTATTTATTTATTTTATATGCATATAATAGTAACAATGAAGGACAGTTAAGTTGTCCTAAAGGATGTTGAGAACCACAGTATGGCATCTTCATTATTGGATATCTCAACCAGTGTGGCACAAGCAACGAATATTTCAAATTTCATTCAGTAGAATTACTCTTAAAAATATATATAAAGTATAAATTACTTTTAACAAAAAGGTGTTTTCAGGCTTTTTCATATGTTTCCAGTTATAGTCATAGGACAAATAGTAGGCCTACACAATAGGCTGGTAGTAAATTTAATTCTATTTTATTAATCACTAAATCAATTGTTTATTCCATAGCTGGAGACATTTACAGTGGCCTATCCAGAACTTTCCTTACAAGGGAAGGGAAGAAGGCCAAGACCCCACTCCCCCCTACAATTCCCAAAACATATTACTTACTCTTGATGCTCCACAAGATCAAGGTTGAGGGAAACAAGACGTACAAAGATGTGGAGTTGTAGTTTTAAAAACTGTTCCCCCAAAGCAGTTATCAACCGTATAGGTTTGAAAAGAAACCAAAGCATGTGGCATCAACTGCTGCATCACTTGTAGGCATCACGTCTTTATTAAACTACATTACATTACATTTACTCTACTAAATTTTGATTCTGTTTCTCCTGCACTAGATAACTGTGGTATTTTTTAAAATAATATTTTAACTCATGTGATTTTTGAAAATAATTAACACATTTTTCCACGTTGATGTTACCAACACAATAGTTTTAGAGTTATTCCAAAGCAAAAAAAAAAAAAAAAAAATTGAATTTTTTTTTTTTTTATGAAAATAAAAGTGACCAAAACGCATTTTTGTCATTTTCAATTATTTTTTTACCTTAGAAAGACTCATTTTAGATGACTGAAAAAAATTGGGCATATATATTACAAACTTTGCAGCAACTTTACCAATTTCTACACTTCTATGTTATTTAGTTTAAAAAATATGGGTTCTCAAAAATGGCACTTTTTGAAAATCAGTTTTTTACCAAATTTTGCTTTTTTAAAAATCGCATAACTTTTTTATTTATTGAGATATTTTTATAAAATTTGTGGCATAGACCTTACAATTAAAAGTTCTTTCATGACATACTCACTCCAGAAGTCTGCAATCAATAGTTAATTTCAGTTTGGACTACCTACTCCTATATTTTGTATTATAGAAAGATATATCAAGCTCACCCGATGGTCCTATAATGTGTAGGCTACTAGAGAAAGATATATTAATCTCACCTGTTATGCTGAAGCTCCTATAGCTTGTAATGGAATCAGTGAATTTGGTAGCGTTGGGCTGGCTAACACTGAAACAGAGTTTCTTCCAGGCATCTCTACCGCCCCTCCTCGAGCGAAATTGAATTTATATGTAAAATATATACTTTCCGCCCGAGGAAATTTTAGTCCGCCACCCGAAAATTGTAAGAATTTTTTAGTTATTTAAATAGTGATGCATTTTTATATATTTCTTTTTTTTACCGAATATTTCATATTACCGCTTATTATTACTGACGTAGTTTTTTTTTTACATTGAATATACAAATATAAATAACAATGTCATATCGGGGAAGTCCCATGTTATGGCCAGTAACTCTGATCAAACCTAAAGTGGGCGTATACTTGAGATTGTAGTTTAATCATAAAACATTGTTTTTTTTATGTATTCTATTGAAAGTTTTACAAAAGTAAGTTGAATATTGCAAGTAGAATTATTTAATTAACAGCTACTAGTGTTACTTTCAAAGACTTACTTTGGGGTGGTGGGGGGGGGGGGGGAGGGGTGTGGGGAAGAAACTCTGACAGATATTACCGACGTGTTTATCTGCACCTTACAGGTAGTTAGTTCAAATTTGTATTTAATAAATTGCTTGAAACATTGCTTTATGACTTTATTTCATGAGTATTGTCTTGTCAGTATCAATAAATATCCATGGTGATTTGTCATCACAACATCCATCACATAAATGTGGAATAAGTAGCATAACAAATAAATGTTTATATAATTTTAAACAATATTGGTTATGTTATATTGATTATACTAAAGTTATTTACTTTTTTATTAAAATGTGATGTAAACACAATTTAAATATGAACTTGTGATGTGTACACTATGTAAGGTAAAAGATTGCTATGTGTACTAAATAAAAAAAACAACCCTAAAAGCTCTTGATGTTTACACATGATATTGTTATGTGTTCAACGTGTATAATGTGATATTGTGATATGAACACAAGGAAAATTGTGTGCTTGAGATGTGTGTGAAATCGCGACGAGCGTATCGTGTGTAGAGGGGCATCACCGATAGAGACACCAGATGTGTCTTATTGATGCAGTAGCGACACTGTCTTTCTGTGATACATGAGAGGGTCATAGAGCCAACACATTTTGGGATTTAAATGTGTTTGTATTTTACGGAAATTTTACGTTTTAGATTCATATAATTTTATACATAATACGATAATGTTAATATAGCGTCCATATTATCTGAAATATTATGTAGTGACAGAGCCATTGGTCATTGTTGTAAATTGATGTCAATTAGAAACCCCACCATATATGTTCATTATTATGAAGGTTGCTCCGTGTGGATCTTCTCACATTCATCTAGCAACCAACCCTGGACTTTAGGACGGGCCCACGCAATTTAGAAAACTAGTTTCAATGGCAGGAATTTCAATATTGTTATTGTTGGTAGATGAAACTACACGTTGATTTATTGTGAGGATGTATTAGTCAAAACGGATAATGCTTATTTTTATTTAATTGAGCTAACCTTAAACCACTATGTCGGTTTCCAGACCTGTGCTATTTGGTTCCTATAATTTTAAACACACGATGTTTTCAATATGTGGAGCAGATTAGTTTCGTACCTGCGACTTTCTAGTAGACAAGCATTCTACCACTAGACCACTACTTCTGAGGACAGTATCCAGCTACTATGTGTTACCTTATTGTCCCAATAGCCCCCACACTCACCACGTTTCATACAAGTGAAAGCTACAATAATCACGAATACAATAACTAGGTCCATGACAACAGAAATAAAATGTACAACATTCGCGAAATTAAGAACTAGGTTTATGGCAACATAAATTTTAAACCTCATGTTTTTGCCAGCTTTTGTTAAGCTGCTAGGTAGGGAGGATGAGAAACGATACATCAATGTAAAGTCGTCTTAAGTCGCACGATAATAGAACGCTTGCAATAACTGTGTAAAAAGGCACACTGCATATTTGGATATGTTAAAAATTGCATATAATTAAAATTATAAAAAATAATTTAAATCTAAAGATTGGAAGGGTCAAGTTCCTTTTACAATTTAGAAGATGATATGTGTCAACGTAAATTAATATTCATTTAATGTATTCATGCAGATGTCTGACCACTTAAAGAAAAAAATTAACTACCCAGCTCGAGCTATTGGACGAGTCAAGTTTTCACCTACAAAGTAGCATCAATGATTTTATACAGCAGGTAAATAGGCCTACTCCTTGTTTTGTTTCAAATCATGTGTGTTTAATGTGATATATTTAACTTAACTGCTGTTACTGGTAAATCTATTGAAGCTACTTCGAATATTTTGACGATGTAGATCAAAGCAAGAGTAATGGAATGTGTAGACAAGACGTCTGAGAAAAATCTGACAATGAAAGATGCGATCACTATGGTAGCAGCAGCACAAAGCACATTACTAGAACAAGCAGATGTGTTGGCTGGTAGGGTAATCATTTTATCATTGTTAGGTGGGGGGTTTAATAATCCTCTGTTAACATCTATTCAACTTATTTGCTTGTTTTTTGACATTGCACATCAAAAGCAAAGCGTGAAAGAAATAAAACAAAATATGCAGTATTAGATACTTAAAAAGATGAAGTGTATGTGAAATATTCTCATAGAGTAACTTTACATTTACAAATATACAAGTGTGAAAACATCAGAAAATCTTAACAGCTTATGATTTAATGTTTTTTTATGTTATAAAAACTAAAATAGTTTATACATATAACCATTTGATAGATTTCACCAAGTTGTATCTTCCAATGGTTGTTATGAGAGAAAAGGCAACACCAGAAGGTAAAAGTTTGAAATCATAAGTTGATAATTTAATTTTAAAAGACTAAATATATGGAACCAAATTTTCCTCTAATCAAATGTTTGCATTACCCTAAGGGTTTAACATAAAAGTTTGTAACTATACATATTTAATATCCAAATATGTAGGTTCTAATTATACAAATAATCAAAATAGTTAAAATTTATATACATTAATGTATGTAATTATAAACTCTTAGAAACCTACTGTTTTTCTTTTTTCAGTCCAAAAATGGTATATACAATTAGTAGATTGTTTAGCAAAATGTTAATTTAATAATTATATGTTTGGTCATTCATACTTTTGTTACCCCATTTTACATAAATCTAACAGGTGTATGTAATTCTGAAACAATAAGAAGACTGAAGGAAATTGAAATAACCTTAAATCATCTACAAGACACAAAACAAAAGACTGAAGATGACATATCAGAAATAAAACAATGGAGAGATAAATTTGTAGCAGAACAAAGTACCTTGTGGATAAATATGGAAGAATTGTCGAACAATCTTAAAGATAACTTTAAAACCCAAGAGGAACAAATAATTGAGCAAGATACCAAAATAAAAGCGCTAAATGAACAAATTGACAGTTTGAAGTTAAAAGAATCAGACACAGACAAATCACTAGAGAAACTGTCTCTAGATATGAAAGAATATGAAAACAACCTGCACACACTAAATAAAGAGATGAGAGTTTACACAGATAAAACAGATCATGTAACACAAGAAATTAAAAGGCATTCTGATTTGATATCTGCTAAAATGAAAGATGGATTGCAAAACAACAGACAATCACAAAACACGTTAGAAGGATTATTGTTAAAGGTACAGGTTTTTTAAAATATTAAAATATATGCAGTGATTTTTAAAGAATTGCAACAAAGATATAGTGTGTTTGTATACATTGAGACATTGTTACATTTTAAGAACATTTAGACTGAGTTCTTACGTAAAGCTTAGTTCTGTCTTCAATCATTTTACTTCTTTAATTTCTGTTGGCTTAATTTTATACTAAATTATAATTTAATATTTCATATATTTAATTATAATTTAATATTTCAAATATATATATATATATATATATATATATATATATATATATATATATATATATATATATAAACATATATATAAACATATAAATATATATATAAACATAAATACATATACTATATGCTAATTTAATTATTAAGTATGGACATTTGAATTTCTTCTATTTAGTATGTTGTGATATTAAAATTTTACAACAAAGGTTAGTGCCTTTAGACAAATTGATTGAAGTATATAATCAAAACTCAGAGGCTAGAGGGGATACGGTGAAAATGGTAAGAACAAAAATTATTATTTTGTTTTTGTGAATGTTTACTTATTCCTAAATAGATATTGTAAATTTGTACATGGTGAGATTGCCATGTTTATGTTAATTTTTAGCTCTAAATTGTTTAAGCCTACTATTGGATTTTAGCAAAATGTATATTTTAATTTAATTAATTGATAAACCTCATCACACAGCATACTATATTATTTATCATCATCTAAAGCTAAAAATTCTTTAATACTTAGTTTATGTTAATAATATAAAAATCGAGTAATAAGTAAAACGTCAGAAATGCAGTAGAATCATTGTTTAATTCAGAGCCTTCTATGCAAAATTTAAATTACTCTTACATAGATAAAAAAAATCTGATTAAGTAACTTATATTATTTACTTAGATCGATGCTCTTCAAATCGACTTTTTTAAGTTGAGGCAGGATTTTCAGAAAATTGGTAGGTAATTTTTCTAAAATATTTACTATTAATATTTGTTAACAAATTAACTATTTTGTGAAGTTTGTTCGTTGCGTAAATCAATAATCAGTCTTTTGACATGTAGATTAATGTGTGTAAAAAATGTTACTTTTATTTAATAATCGATCAAACAGAATCAGTTATTTAATTATGACCGTGTTTGAGTTTGAATATGAGTGTAAGTGATTGATTGTGTGTATGTGTGAGTGTGAGTGAGTGTGTGTATGTGTATGTGAGTGTGTGTATGTATGAGTGTGATTTTTATTGTTAGGGTTAGATTGAGTGAGTATGAGTACAATGGTATAAATAGGGATTCGTTGTTTAAGGATAGGTGTTTTAGGAAAGGGTGCTAGATAGGAAGCTAGATATGTGTAAATAAGCAATTGTTTAAGGAATAATATTAAATTCTAAAGTGGGGTAATTACGCTGCATGTAATTGACAGAAGGTAATTGAGTTGGGTCGAGTGATCGCACCAAGAGGGGGAGGGAGGTATAATGTCCTAGACTTGGGTAAATACTGCCCAACGTTTGTTTATTTTGTAGACTGAGTGTCTATTTATTAATTTTTTAAGAGTTTAAGCAAGATATTTTTATTATTGTGTATCATTTTCGTTTTATTTAGCTTTTTCATAATGGATATCCATCACACTCATATTTAAACTCAAACACGGTAATAATTAAGTAACTGATTGTGTTTGATCGATTATTAAATAATAGTGCCTGCATTGTTTATTGAACTCCGATATTGAAGAAGGGCACGCGATGTGTATGTTACACTTACGTAATATCACGTCTAAGTCTTGTCCTACGTACTACTGGTTTAAACATTACTTTATGCATTGCTCCTTTTAAAAATACAAATTCTGCATATCTCAGTTGTCATTTGAATTTAGAAATGGCTATAACTGGCTAACGCAATGCCTAGCCGATACAGCCAATGTACAATATTTATAATATGGTTAAAGTAACTGGGCTGCCCAACAGTAGAACAATGTGACTTAAAATCATTGCTTTATAGAGTTTAATGACAATTTGATTCTTCCGTCTTCATAAATGAAACAAATCTGTTTGCATTTATTATATTTTACCATAATGTGTTTAAATATGTTAATAGGCAGAATTAAGTCTATTGTTTTTATTTTCAGCAGCCAATCAACAAGTGAAACAACCAATGCCTGGATTTATTGCTTCAAACGGTCGCTGTGACGCGGTAGAAACCTTGAATTACAAAGTAATTACATTCGAATCCGTGGAACGTGACATGGGAAACAATTTCAATCCAGCTACTGGAGAGTTTACCGCCCCTGTTGATGGCCTTTATGTAGCAAAATTTACAATTCAACAGGAAGGATTTCGCTCAGTAGGAGCTTTGCTGAAGCACAAATTTAGTACTGTCGGTGATGTGCATACAAATAGTCAATGTGCTAAATCATCAGGACGATTTAATGTTAAAATGAAGAGTGGAGATGTGTTATACTTAAACACCTATAGTGTTGACTGTATATGTACGCATTTTTCTTGTTTCTTTCAAAGCGAGTAATACTTGTACCGTTTTGAACAAAGTAACTAGCTAGTTATTTATGTTTTATAATTATCTTTAGAACTGTAATGGTCTCGTGGTTTTTTTAGAACTTTATATGTAATATTTTAAAAAATAGCAACTTGAGCTTCATTGTTTTGAAAAAGAAAGTTTGTCAATATTTTAGTTTAAGACATATTTACTTCCTATGTGTTTAAACAATACGTTTTACAGTTGTTTTTAGAAATACTCAAAGACTAAATTTAAATGTAGGTTTATTTTTAGCGCAATTTCCAGACGGACAATTGCGATTATTAACTCGTCAATTCTGGATGGATGTATGGATGGATGTGTGTCCGCAGCTTTAAGTGGTATCTCCTCCTCTACGAAGCAATATCGAGGACTAGTTCCAAAAGCAAATATGTTAAGCAAGTTCCAAGGATGATTGTGAGCCAAAAAAATTCCCGGAATTCCTTTCTGGATTTCCCGGAAAAGCCAAAAAACCTCGAACAAATGCAGTTTTTGCTCTATATCTCGACAACCAGACCACTTAGCGACTTGAAACATTTACCAATCGATTCCTGCCATAATTTAAAACAATATTGCCGAAGAAAGTTTTTAAAATATCCTTTCGTTCGGTCACAAAAAATATTTACTACTTTTTTAAACTGAGCATTTTGTAGGCCTAGGAAGAACATTTGAACTAAGCATCGTGTAGGTTTTTATTTTCGATTGATACGGGAGGCTAGCCTGTCGCGACGTGGGATCGTTCGTTCCACGTGCTAATGTTTACAAACAAGAAGGCGGGTTTTAATCATAGTCAAATACTGATATAAACGTTTTAATATTTGGGCACCGTTGCTGAATATATGATTTATCTCGATTTAAAATTGTTATGGATAACATAAGGAAATTGCGCTTAAATTGTCAATAGACATTTTATTAACTTGTTTTTAAATACAAAGTAAAATTATGTTATAATTTTTGTTAAAATGTTATTATTAAACAAGATATTGGAACATCCTCATTTTAAATTCATTACTGTAATACGTTTGCTAATATTGGATAACCTTTAGATAACTTCACCATAAACATTACATAGATTTACATTTAGTTTGCTTTTTTATCATAATTGTATTCGTAATGTTTCTATTTTTTAATGATAAATTCCCAAATGTGCTAGTTGTTTTTTTTTAATGAAGCTGTTATATATTGTGGAATTGTTATTATTTTAAAGAGCTTCTTCAGCTTTGGCTTTAGAAACACTGGCCTGAGACATGACGAGTTCAATATCCTTTTGTTCAACACCAGTCTCATCAATCTCTTCTTCCTCCTCCCCAGGCCACTCTTGGGTGGGCTGTGATACCGTGCTAGCCTGTTCACCTGGTGTACCAGAGTTAACAAATGTCTTGAACTTGTTAGCTGCTGCCACCTGGGCCTGTTGGTTCAGATCCTCTATCTTAGCCTCACCAAATACTATGTATGTATCAGATGCAGGACTTTTGTAAACATCTGGCCGACTTATCACAAATAAAATATTTTTTTTGCCTTTCTGATAGTTACCCTCGTCACATAAGGTACCGGCTTAAGACCAAGTTTAGACATGGCTTTTCTTGCTTTCATCTCACCACGACTGCTTGGCCTTGGATACTAGCTTCTCTGGTAGTCCTGACCAAGTTTAGACATTGTCTCCTTCCGTTTCTCTGTTCAGTCTCTTCAGACGTTTTGTTAACCCTATCTGTACAATACACGCCATCATTCTGGATGCACAACCACATGTTATGACAATAGTCTTACCTTTTTGAAGTGGTTTCACGTTAGCCATACATCTGTCATGTGGTCACTCAGAGTGTCATACATCTGTCATGTGGTCACTCACGATAGTCATACATCTGTCATGTGGTCACACACGATAGTCATACATCTGTCATGTGGTCACTCACTATAGTCATACATCTGTCATGTGGACTTACAAGGTACACTAATCAATACATTATTATTGAGGAAGTTGGCCTATAGTTGATGGTAGTCAGAATTTCAAAATTAACTTTATTCCTCCTGTATAACCATATTGTGGTTGTCTAGAAATGGAAATGGGAGGATTTTTTTTAGGGAAAACCCGTTGTTACCTGTATAACAACGAAACAACGATAGAAAACATTCAAGTCGAAGTTTCGATTTAAGAAGGCTTTGTAAGCATTGGAAGTGAAATTCCTTTATTAAGGTAAATTTAGATTACTTTAAAGTATAATTAAAATATTACATAACAGACAATACACAATATTGTATTTTTATCCATGATTATCTATCATATTCATCAAACAAAATTGCTAAACCGAAAAGTCTCGAGTTCGAACCCTCGGGCAGATGAGGCTCGTTAGCTGGGGACAGCCACTCTTCTAGGAGAGACAACTCCAAAATCAAACATCTGCTGCCTTGTAGATTGTTCTTGGTTGGACAAAGGCTATGGAAGCAAATCCAAAAAGAAAAGCAGGCTGAAATCGGAGTCAATGGCCTCAATGGCGCATAAACAGTTGACACGTAACGCTTAATTGTGCTGAAGGCGTGGTCGAGTCGGCAAAAAGCTCATGGTTGATAAATTCGAACAAAGTCTCGAGTTCGAACCCATTACCTGGCAGATAAATCTCGATCCCCTTCAACACTAATAATTAAGAACGAAGAAGAAGAAGAAGAAGAAGAAGATCAAACAAAATATAACGAATTTGTAAAACTAAAAATCGAAACAGGAACTAAAAATGTCGTTACAGTCACTTAGCGATGCACCTTCTAAGCAAACAGCATTCAGCTCTTTATAAGTGTCGCTGTATTTATTTACGAAAATCAAGCTGCAAATTAGAAGTGACACATTTATCGAGGTAAAATGTTACTCCTTTAATTAAATCAAATCTGTATTGCACATAATAAATAGTATGCGTATTGCCGTCTAGCTATGTTTACGTGTTCGAGAACATTCAAACGTCTTGAGCTTGTAATATGTGTTAGAATATTTGCTTTGGTCTAGGGTAGATTCTTAGAACAATCAATATGATGTATACATAATAATAGCTAACTCGGACAATTTTTCTGAATGCCTCCACACAAGCTCGTTTATAAAATGATTATAAAATCTATTTCTGTAAACTGAAACATTAAAATTTTAAAGATTTAAAGCCTTCAGCATTTTACAATTAAGAAAAATTACTACATGTCCCTACAATATGTTATCAGTTTTGATTTTAAAATATAAAAATGTTAAGAGTTTAATTTTAAATAAACTCTACACAGATGTCCGACCACTTAAAGAAACATTTAATGACACAGCTTCAGCTATTGGACCAGGCAAGTTTTCATCTACAGGGTAGCATCAGTGATTTTGTACAGCAGGTAATTAAGCTAGACATATTTTTGTCCGCAATGTTGTAATGGTATGGCTAGTTAAGTAAAATATTGAGACAAATAATCGAATTAAAATCTAATATATATATATATATATATATATATATATATATATATATATATATATATATATATATATATATATATATATATGTATATAATATTATATGTTATATATACATACCTGAATATATAAAAAAGTAAAGCGATTAGTATAATAATTAATATTACTTTATATATATATATATATATATATATATATATATATATATATATATATATATATATATATATATATATATATATATATATATATATATATATATATATATATATGTATATATATATATATATGAATAATTATAGTATTATATATTTATATATATCCGATACATAAAAACTTTGCAATGTCTGGGTTTCTCAAGCGTAGAGATTATCTGGATTTGCTTTTTAGACATTCAAGAGATGAAGGCAGCTGTATCGTGCTGTCCGTTTATTTGATTTTAAATAACCAAACCCTAGAGTTCACCCAGACCTTATGGGTACCCGACTCAATTTAAGAAAACAAAGTCGGCTGGGCAGAGTTCTGACGAAAATACCAATTTGTATCCCGAAACTATTGAAACAGATGGACTCCACTTCATCTGCCCCATGTGTCTCTATCTCAAAAGGGAAAATATGAAGATGAAAATCTATAATGTTATTGTAACTTTGATTATAAACAATGACGAAAATATGTGTATAAAACAAGAATTGCAAAATGAAAAAATCGGGGTTAAAACTATTTTCTATATTGTGTAGATTAAAATGAAAGCCATGGAAAGTAAAGATCACATTTCTGATTGTAATACGACAGTGATAGATGCTATTACAATGGTTACATCAGCCCAAAATACATTACTGGAACAAGCGGATAGGTTAGCTGGTAAGGTCATGATTTTAATTAAAGTAAAATATAGCGCAAAACATTTTTTCTTGTGTTTGTTTAAATGAATAAAGTTTTTTGGATTGTTGATATTTAATATATTGTAAAAGGTGTGCATATTATTGAAAGATGTAGTTTTTCTTTCTCATAGCTGTGTATTAATATAGTTAGTCCATAAATTAACTCAATATGCACTAATGTAATGTATGTGTATATCTTGCTGACAGAATCCACCAAGCTGTACCCACTCACAGTGATGACAAGAGAAAAGGCAACACCAGAAGGTAAATGTTTGAAACCAAAATAGTAGCTTTATTTCTCGATACTGTAAATGTAGTATGTAAAATGTTAAATCTTATGTAAAATTAATATACATAAAACATAAATAGGCAATTAGTTACAGTTCAAGTTATTTTAGTAATTTTAATATTTTTATTATTTATATGGAACAAATGGGTTAAGCTTATTTAAATTTTAACGAACAGTTGCATGTTACACAGAAGCAATAAGAAGACAGGATGGCGATAAACATTCTCTATTATCACTTCAAGACACAAAACAAAAGACTGAAGATGACATATCAGATACAAAACAATGGAGAAACAACTTTGTAGCAGAACAAAAAGACAATAGGATAAAAATTGAAAAGTTGTGCATAAAACAAAAACAGAATTTTACAACTCAAAAGGAACAATTAAAAGAACAAGATAACAAAATAGAAGAGCTGAATCAACAAATTAAAAGTTTAAAAACAAAAGAATCAGACACAGACAAAACACTGGAGAAACTGTCTCTAGATATGAAAGAATATGAAAACAACCCGCACACACTAAAGAAAGAGATGGGAGAATTCAGAGACCAAACACAAGGCATTCAAGGATTTTCTGAAACATTCGTGTATCAGGTAGGCCTACGTAAAAAATATATTATTAAACTACATTGAGTTAGTTTAATTTAATGTATTAAATTTATTTATTCACATTGTATTTTGTACTGCATTTTTAAATTCTACTGATATTCTAACTAAATAATTACAATAAGTTACTTATGTTTTGTTCATAGATTGCCTGTCTTGAAAAAGATATTTTAAAGTTGACACGAGATCTTCAGACAATTGGTAGGTTACTTATTATCATCTTTAATTTTTATTTTCTCGTATACGAAACATAGAGAAAGTATTGTAATCCTGCATAAAATGAAATTCTCAAAGTTATACTTCTCCCTGATTCGGAAAAAAGTCTTGCAACTGCATTTGTATTTATTTTTTCTGTCTGTATGTCTTTCTGTCTATCTATATGTCAGCAAACACAAAAAAATTTACCTGCCGTTTTAGAAATGTCATTGAAAAAGTATTCTTTCAATGTTAATTCCTTTAACAACGCTTGAGCGATAACCTGTAACCGGAAGTGGTACTTTCTCTATTTCCGGTTTCTAAAACACCGACAACTTGAGTATCTATACCGTTAAGTACAGGATATTTTAAAATAAATATACGTTCTTATTCTCTAGATTCACTGAAATTTTGAGTGATTTCCAGTGAATTATGCTATTTCATATTTCTGAATACAAAAAAGCACTTCTATAGTATGTCAAGACTCGATGACAATACATTGTGACATGAAATGTGGCTGAGTTAGATTTTAATATTTTTCTACGAAAACAATCATTGATGATTTATAAAGCACTAATTTTCTGCTTTATTATAAAACATTGTTTATAATCATTGGTTCGAAATTCTTTAAGCCCTATTCTACGCGACTTTATTTTATAATAAAAACAAGTTTATTATACGGGAAAGTTTAGAGATCACTCCCGCTTTATTCTTTTAGACTGTAGGCGAACGCAGAAAATCACTCTTGTATGCGGTGTTATTTTTTTGAATAAACACGTGAACCTGAATATGTGCCTCGAATAAAAAGTGTGTTTGTGTTTGTAAAAGACATCGCACAACTGCCGTCTCGAAAGTTTCGGGTTCTGATCCAGGGCTCTAATCATATTGATGTCACTGAGTCCACCCCCCCTCCCACTCCGCGTTCTTTTAGGTAAATGCCCACAATATCCCTAGTAACACATGTCACATTATTCAATTGTATGTTGTATGCCTGTTGATTAAATTCTTATGACTTTCAACTAGGTTTTGACATTGAAAATCCTGTACATAGTTCTTAACATTTAATAGGTACTAGTGGCTTTCATAGTATGTATGAAGCATGTAAGTGGACCCTCTATATTTCTTAACTACACCATCGTTGAGCCGGTCATCAATGGTGTCGTTTTTAGCGTATGTTATTTGTGTGCAATGTAATTTACATTTTATTTTATTATTTTCGTAATTTTCCGTTTACCTCAATGGAAGTTTTTTATGTTTGCCATAAACTCTACACAATACGCTATATATATATATGTATGTATATATATATATATATATATATATATATATATATATATATATATATATATATATATATATATATATATATATATATAACTTATAATAAATTGTAACATTGTATAGCTGGAGAAAAACTAGTTAGATTGTAATTAAATTGAAAATCTTTTGTGAACAGTAGTTTTTACAGGTCAGAAATCTATTTTATTGTCTTTACGTTTTGCAGCCAATCAACAATTGAAAAATACTATGCCGGGTTTCATTGCATCACACGGTAGCTGGGACGGCACATGCCAACATATGACAATCTACACTGTAGAACGTAACGTAGGAAATTATTTCGATCCAACCACTGGAGAGTTTACCGCCCCTGCTGATGGCCTGTATATAGCGAGTCTCACAATAAAACAGACAGGAGATGATGTTGTGCGAGTTGATGTTTACCACAAGTCTGATGGCGTGGAGTCACGGGTCGGTGTTGTTAAGACACAAGACGATTCTAAAGAAGAGTCAAGAACAATGTTTGTGCGGATGAAAGCTGGAGATTTGTTATATTTAGAATCTGCTTATGTAGACTACGAGTTTAACAATTATTCTTGTTTCTTTTTAGGGGAATAATTTAAATGCATTTAACCAAAATACTTAAAAGCAAAAACAATACATCTGTTACATGTTAATAGTTTTTTACATTTTCCGGTACGCATATATTTGTAGATTGCACTAATATTATTTTTAAAACTTCAATTCTATTGTTCAGAATATCAATACTTAAAAAAAACAACACATTGCACCATTTTATAGGAAATTGCGCACAAGGAGAGGTTAAAAAATGTCTAGTTTTCGGCATTTTAACACTACTTGTATGGATGAGTGATAACGATAAAATGTATATGTAATATATGTTGCAAAAAATGGATTTAAAATATAAACAAATATACTAGGTTAACGTCATGACATAGAAAGGAAGTGATATCTAACATTAGTAACGGACAAACAAACTTGATACTTCCGGTTTGTTTCGAAGGACCTATACATGTGTGAGTGGGCTGGTGATAACTGGGATAAAAAACTCACCTTAAACAAGTGGTTAAATTATCGCACAATGTAATCAATTATATGCACTGTGTATCCTTATTCTGTTTGAACTGCGCACATCTACTTATAAATGGTGGCTTGAAATCAGTTAGTGGTTTCAGAGTATTTTACATTTTTTCGTTTCATTCTATTTACATTTTGTTTTTGATGTTGTAAGACTGTATATTTCTAAAGTGTTAAACTTCCTTTTTTTACGTATTTGATATTAAAAATAGTTAATGCTAGTGAGTTTAATTAAGGTTTCTGTAATATTTTCTTATAAGAGAGAGATATCTAGTTTAATAAAGGTCAGTTTGTAAGGAAAAATTAGTGAAAATGAAAATATAAACGTGTAAAATAGAACATTCAAATCCCATAAAATATGCGTTTATCTTGAGTGCTATTTAAAATTGTAAAACATTGTTAAGTAGTCGATTATATCATCTTCTTTTCCCGTTCTAGCCCAAAACACATGGCGCAGATTAAGTAGAATTCATCTATTTTAGAGACCTCAGCATATGAAGGGATAGTGTTGTAAGCACTATGCTTAGCCACTATTACTTTCCATAACGGCATCAACCCCCCTACACAATTAGTACTTTTCATAAATTGAAATTACTACCAAGATTAAGTCAGATTTACTGTCAGTTCCAGTACAAGCATTGCGGCTTTTTTTCGAAACTGTGGATCGTTAACACGCTGTGTATGTATACAGCTCGGTGGCATTCAAAATATCAATTAACCTTTCTTTCGGTCGGTCGGTCGGTCGGTCGGTTGTTCGGTCGGTCGGTCGGTCGGTCAGTCGGTAATATTTTAATAGTTCTATTTTCCCACCATTTTGTAAGGTCGGGGAATAGGTTTTGTCTAGGCTACAGCAGAATCAACAGCTATATATTTCAATGATCTTAAAAATGAAAAATGTTCTGTTTATCTTTTTATTGTTAATTGCAAACAAAGAATAAACTAATAACTGTCGTTTTTATCTAAATTTCCTAACCTAAAACTCATTTCTAAAGCAAGGGTCGGCAAATTTCTATGGGAAATAACGAGAGAAAAAAAACTGGTTAATCAAACATCCTTCTATGTAACCTTATTGACTCAGCTAGCAAGGCAGCCACCGTGTCTACAAAAACTTAGGTCTGCTTCGGTGTCTGCAAACGTGTCGGCTTACAAACACACTGCCAATATACATACATGCTCTACGTATACAGGGTGTGGGTTATAATGAACTTTGTCTAGCGTATGTTACTAGAAAAATAAAATAACACATAAAGCTGTTAACTGATATATAATAAAACAATTTTTTAAAGTAACAACAAATAATATTTATTTATTAACTTTCTTGGCTATGTAAGTAACCTTACATTTTATATTTTATTTTGTGGTATAATCGCTCTTAATTATTAACCCTTCATGATCTCTAAAACAAAAGCGTAAAAATAAAATGGTTGGATGTAACAGACATGTTGAACTAAAAAATAAGATTATCAAAAAAGTGAACATTTTTACAACATAATCAATTCAAATACAACTAAATTAAGAAAGCATAAACGAATAAATATTGATCACTTAATTAATCTGTATATTATGTTATACTTTCTTTAAATAGCAAGAGAATTTTAATGTACAATTCTTTACAATTATATCCAAAATATACATTCTGAAACAAACCACACACTACAGTCTAAATTACGAACAGTGAAATTTTAACTGAGGGGCCAACACGTAAGTAGATTATTCTCTATGCGCTGGCTTTATAAGCGGCCCATTTTTGCTGTACGATTTGCCAGATGAACAAGAGAGGATTTATGGCAGAGTTTAACGGCAGTACAAACACAGAGAGCCAGCCCATTCTGTTTGGGCTGATATTTATTTCCACAGTTGACAACAAACCTGTGACGGAGATAATGGAGCCACGGATGATGTTAGATAGTGTAATAGATTGAAATAATTGTGAGGTCAAGGGAACTCACTCTTCTGTATTAGTTATATTTATAATATTGTTATCTTGAGTGATGTCCCTTGTGTACTTCCCCCCGTCCTCTCTGTGTGTTACCATCATGAGGTAGTTAGACCCATTAAATGTGTTATATACAACCACAGGCTTCTGTCGTCAATCTATTATAACTGGCGACGAAGGATAAACATCTACTAGAAAGAGCACCTACTTACGCAAAAAAGAGGTTTGCTAGAGCTTATTAGCTAATTATTTCTAGAATTATGGCGCTGTATGGCCAAATAAAAGAATTTGATGCGAATGATGAAATCATTCAAGATTACCTAGAGAGGTTAAGCTTTTACCTAGAAGCAAACGACGTGACGATAGAAGCCAAAAAGAGAGCTGTTTTGTTAACAGTCATAGGGCCTCAACAATTTAGGCTACTAAAGGACTTATGCACACCAGCTAGTCTAACTACCAAGAGCTTTAACGAGCTGAGCAAATTGCTAACAGACCACCATGCGCCTACCCCATCAAAGTTTTTATGTAGAGCTAGATTTGACAGTAGGACTCGTCAACCAAACGAGTCAATATCAGAATATGTTGCTGCTTTACGTCATTTAAGTAGATTCTGTGAATTTGGAGAAACGCTGTCTGACAGACTATGTGAAAAGTTTGTGACAGGTGTAAACAGCCCTGATATTCAAAGAAAGTTGCTGCTCGAGTCAGATCTAAAATTGGAAAAAGCAATACAACTTGCAATGTCATTCCAGCAGTCATCAGATGCGGCGAGATCTTTAGCACCTTCAGAGATCCATGCAGTAAACAGCAGGTTAGTCAATAAACATCAACCCCATCAGAGCATTCCAACTTATGCTACACAGCCTGCTCGTTCAAATCCTAGATCTAAATCTAGTAATAATTATCAAAAATGTCATCGATGCAAAGGTCCCCATGCATCTCATCGGTGCAAGTTCAAGTCTGCAACTTGTTATAAGTGCGGTAAGCAAGGTCACATTGCCAAGGCCTGCTTTGCAAAGTCTTCGTCTGTTGCTAAATCTAGCCAGTCAAGACAGTACCGCAACCGAAAGCAGCACTACGTTAACTCTCACCAAGACTACCTAACCCAACCAATGAACCACTCTACCAGTGAAAATGCTCAAACTGATTCGCAGCCGGATTTCAACCTGTTCTCTGTTAAATCAATAAGTCATGCTCCCATCAATGTACAAGTTAATATCAACGGTAAGAGCATCAGCTTCCAACTTGACACTGGAGCATCTCTAACAGTCATAACAAAGAAAGATTTTGACGCTGTCACTGGAGGATCAGTGTCTCTACAGCCGTGTCACAAGTGTCTAACAACATACACTGGTGACAATGTTCCGGTAATAGGAGAGTGTATGGTTCATGTAAGTTATAATGGTCAAAGTGTTAAACTTCCTCTTCTTGTGGTTGAAGGAAATGGACCGCCATTACTAGGTAGGAACTGGTTAAGTGATCTTAAGTTAAATTGGGAGAGTATTTGTTCATTGAAGAATGTAAAAGAATCTAGTCTTACTTCACTAGATAAAGTAATATCTGAAAATAAATGTGTTTTTGGTAATCATGGATTACTAAATGATAGAACAGTGAAGTTAAGCATTAAAGACACAAATCCAAGATACTGCAAAGCTAGAGTTCCACCTTATGCAATGAGGAATAAAATTGAAAATGAGCTAAGTAGATTGGAATCTAATGGCATTATAAAGAAGGTAGACTATTCCGATTGGGCGACACCCATTGTGCCAGTGTTAAAGAAGGATGGTTCTATAAGAATTTGTGGAGACTACAAAACTACACTGAATAAGCAAATAGAGCTAAATAGGTACCCTATACCTAACATTGAGGAAATTTCTTTGAATTTGGCAGGAGGAGACAAATTCACTGAATTAGACTTTAGTCATGCTTACACTCAACTAGAACTGCATCCAGATTCAAAAGTCTATACGACAATAAACACACATAGAGGACTCTACCAATATGAAAGACTATGTTTTGGCATATCATCTAGCCCTGGAATTTTCCAAGCTGTCATGGACAGTATTTTTAAGGACATTCCAAATGTTTGTGTGTACTTTGACAATGTGTACATAACTGGTAAGAATGACACTGAACATCTTAAAACACTAGATAAAGTCTTGAAAATTGTTGGTGAAAAAGGTTTAAAGATAAACAAAGATAAATGTCAATTCATGTTGACAGAAATTAGTTTTCTTGGTTATATATTAAGCAAACAAGGCATCAGACCTCAACCTGAGAAAACAAAAGCCATTAAAGAAGCACCCAAACCTGAAAATACCCAACAACTAAGAGCTTTTTTGGGCTTAATAAATTACTATGCAAAGTTCATAGGAAATCTGTCTGGTAAACTATCACCACTGTACAAGCTGCTACAGAAAAATGCAACTTGGCACTGGGGTAAACAACAAGAAGCTGCTTTTAATACAGCAAAAGAGGCTTTGTCTGCTGACACCTTACTAACTCACTATGACCCAGGGAAAAGACTTATATTAATATGTGATGCTTCACCAGATGGTGTAGGAGCAGTCTTGTCCCACATGGATGAGAAGGGTGACAGACCCATTGCTTTTGCCAGTAGATCTTTGAACCAGGCTGAGAAAAATTATTCTCAGTTAGATAGGGAAGGCTTAGGCATCATTTTTGGTGTTAAGAAATTTCATAAGTTTCTGTTTGGTAGGAAGTTCACCATCTTTACAGATCATAAACCATTGCTAGGTTTATTTGGAGAAAACAAAACCCTACCTGAGCATGCCTCACCAAGAATTCAAAGATGGGCTATCACACTAACTGCATACAATTATGAATTGAAATACAAACCTGGATCTGAGAATAGTGCAGATAGTCTTAGTAGACTACCTTTAAAAAACCAAAGCCTGAGCTATGTACCAGAGGATGTATTTGTTCTCTTCACTATCATGGATAACTCCAATATAAATGTGAATGATATTAAGAGAGAAACACAAAAAGATGAGTGCTTAATAAAAGTATATGAGTACTGTAAGAATGGTTGGCCTGAAGAGTCAGTGAATGAGGACTTAAAGCCATATAAAATAAGAAAAACAGAGTTAAGTCTAGAAGAAAGATGTATACTATGGGGGTCAAGAGTAATTATCCCCAAAATGTTACAAAAAGAAGTTTTAAGAACTTTACATGATACTCATCTTGGTTCTTCCAAAATGAAGAGTCTAGCAAGATCATGGTTCTGGTGGCCACATATGGATGCTGATATTGAAAAATATGTAAAACTTTGTTCAAGCTGTGCACAACATTCAAATCAACCAGCTACAGCACCTTTGCAAAACTGGGACTGGCCAATTGAACCATGGAAACGTATACATATAGATTTCGCAGGACCTTTCATGAACAAAATGTTCTTAATTGTTATTGATTCACATTCTAAATGGTTAGAAGTTAAAATCATGAACACAATCACTGCAAATGATACCATTATAGAACTGAAGGAAATATTTTCAACTCATGGATTACCAGATCAAATTGTTTCAGATAATGGGCCTAGTTTCACAGCTCATGAGTTTAAACTGTTTTGTGTGGCAAATGGTATTGAGCATATAACCACATCCCCCTATCATCCTGCTGGGAATGGTTTAGCTGAAAGAGCGGTAGGCATATTCAAAACCGCTATGGTAAAAATGAATACCGGTAACAAGTTTTCTCTTAGAGAAAGAGTAAACAGGTTCTTAACCAAATACCGCACAACTCCTCATATAACAACAGGTGTTGCACCATGTGAATTGCTATGTGGTAGGAAAATTAAAACTCATCTTGACCTACTACATCCAACTGTTCAAAGGTCTGTTTCCCAACATCAACATACACAAATAGTTCCATTAAATCATGACAAATCATCCATTGAAAGAGAATTTGCAGTTAATGATAATGTGCATCTAAGAAATTATGGGAGAAAGGAAAAATGGATACCAGGTCAAATTGTTCAATGTACAGGACCTGTGCCTTATAAAGTTAAAAATAACTTGTGCAGATAATAAGTGTGAATCTGTCAATCCCACCAAATCTGAACAGTTCACACCAACTCAGTTTGTTTCACAACCAAGTTCTGTTGATATGAGTGAACCAAGTTGTCTGGAGTCAGAAAATGTAAATTCTGGAGTTAATGATTTAAATCCTAGACCTCCTGAGATAGAGAATCCAGATGGTCAGAATCTTGAGTCACCAAACCAGAAGCCACTGAGAAGGTCAAGCAGGACAATCAAAGTCCCAAATAAGTTAGACCTATGATTTTAAAGGTCAAAAGGACTTTGACATCATTGTTTTGTATCTTGATTATGTTGTGGCATATTGTGCATTGTTTGTAAGGATGTAATCTACCATAATGTTCATGTTACAATATAATTGGTGATTTTAGGATACTATCAATTGTTCTATTGAGAGATGTGTTATTGTGTTCTAAGGGTAAAGGGATGTAATAGATTGAAATAATTGTGAGGTCAAGGGAACTCACTCTTCTGTATTAGTTATATTTATAATATTGTTATCTTGAGTGATGTCCCTTGTGTACTTCCCCCCGTCCTCTCTGTGTGTTACCATCATGAGGTAGTTAGACCCATTAAATGTGTTATATACAACCACAGGCTTCTGTCGTCAATCTATTATAGATAGAATGATAAGGAACAGCGTTTTTGTGTTGTTTATTTCGCTCTCCACACATCTACCATCAAATAAAATTACCTTCAGAATCAGAATCAGACCGATAACCGTTAGGCTGATTTCCACACCTGACATAATAATGTGTATAAAAATCGCAAACATCCAGTCAGCTTGTTGTTTGTTTGGTAACGGAAACCCGATACACAAAGCATTAGAAGAGTAGATGTTTACAGCTGGGATAAGGATAGGTAAAAGGGAGATGACGACACACAGACACCAGACACACACGTACAACGAGACTAAGCTAAAACCTACAGATTGTCGTTCTTGTGTGTGATGCCTGTGGACATTATACAGCTGAGCTGTGATCAGAACTACAAACACGCCAGAGGTTGTATACGAGAGAGTAGCGAGAAAACCTGCGGCCTTACACAGTGAACTGTCTCGCCATTCTGTGTCATACAACACGTAGTCGTCACGGTAGTAAACATCAGCTCCTGCTATGATCAGTAAATACACGCTCATGATCAAATCTGAAAAGACGATATTCATAGTAGAATGATTGAATGTGCTTCGGTCATAGTTTTTTACATATTTGATGATAATCACCGCGATATTACCTACAATACCAATGAAAGCAGTCAGCCATAACAAGAAACGTTTAACAAAGTCACCGAGTAGATTGTTACATGACGTAATAGGGTCATCAGGTGCAAAACATTTGACGGATTGGATACCTGGACAACTAAACTTACTGCAGCACAACTTAAAGCTGTCACCATATACAAATGTCTTGATGGTTAAAGATTTCAATATGTTCGAAGTTTTATTATTAAATTTTAATGAGGTATTTCTTATATCTAAGGTGTTGATATAAATATGAGGTTTTGAAATCAAAGTGTTAAATTTAGTGTTACTTAAGTTTAAACGATCCATAACAACGTCCACTTTACTTTCAACGGTAAGTGAATTAAGATCTGAAAAGGAAAAGTCTACCACCCAGTTTCGTGTATAGCTAACATTTAGAACAAAATCTTTTACTTGAGTGTAAGAAAGATTTAGAACCTTTAAATTTTCAGCGACTTCAGGGTGTGTACTGATGTCAATATCGTTGTAACTGAGATCGATAAATGTCAAATAGTGCAAGGCATGCCAGTATGAACTTATAAAATCATAATAAATTTGATTCGATAGACTGCAGTTTGAGAGATAAATTTCGAATAGTTGTATTTTCCCGTGAAGGTTTTTAAAATATTCAGTCCGTAAAGTTATACCAGATAAAACTAAAACCCGAGTAGACTTGTCTACACTCTGAAATAAGTCTCGGTGATCGACCTCGCTGCGGTCAGTGACCTCAGTGACGCCATAACCACAGACAAATCCTGCCGGACATTTCTCATAGCAGTACAGCTCGTCATCACGATCTGGGCAGTGGTTAATGCCGTCACAGACATGCGCAGGGTGGACGAGTCGGGTAAACCCACGGCATGTCATTAGATAGTTCTGCATTATGTTATATTTAACAAACTCAGATTCTTCCTCTCCACTAGGACAGTCACTGCGACCATCAGACACCATATAATACGGTATACAATACGAGTTGGGACATTTGAACAAGCCGTTAGAACAAACAAAATTCTCGCAGTTAGCTAAGTGAGACATGTCTGAACAACCAATTCCTTTGTCCCGCTTGTATCTGTGGACAAGGTGTACACATTTAGCGGCCCATGTCACATTGTTATGTTGAAAGTTTGACCGATAGTTTTTTGAATATCTCCCAGCCTCACACCTTACTACATGTATGTTCGCATCTTCGCGATGTATATATTCAGTCCCTTCATGCAACGCCAGCATTTCTTCAACGCGTTTGATCTTGTCGTTACTCACATAATACTCACCACGATATGTTTTGCTCACGCAAAAAAATTTAAACTTGAAAAACCACTGGGTAGGTAGACATATTCCATTTGATAATGTCATCTCCATACAAACGTTGCAGTTATTTTCATCCATCTTGTCATAACAGTCATAAACACCATCGCATATTTTTTTTTCTTCAATGCACGTCTTTTTTACAATGCTCCTGTACTTGTCAATGCACGTTGACTTTTCATTGCATGTCTTTACTCGCGGTACATACTCTATCTTAATATCACAGATAAATTTGCCATCACAAACGTCTAGTGCAGTTCCGCCTATTTGTTCGTCTGAAAAATCAGGACAGTCTATGTGACCATCACGCAGAAAACTGACTAGGATAGGATGCTCAGGACCACAACAATAAGATGTCATTCTATTTGTAGCACTTTTCACCAAACTTAAAATATGAGAATTGTTACCCATCTCGTTCATTATATCAGTATAATTTCTTTTATCTTTTACTTGGCTGATCTCTAATCCACCTGTATCCAATTTGTCTATCTCAAACTCACACAGCACTAGATTGGTTTGATCTGTATCAGTAGACACTTGAATCCAAGACTCGTTAATGTTGGACTCGTTCAATCTGAACTCTAACGCAAAACATGAATCTTGGGCGTTTTCTATCTCAGACAAAATTAATATGTTAGGTCTTTTATTTAGCCAGTGTGAAAGCTCTGTATGTTTTATGTATTGCTTGCATAAAACTTTATTTGAAACACGAAGATCTAAATTTGAGTTATTTGGCAAATTAGCAGCTAATAGACCAACCAATGTGTCCATTAAGAAACCTAGTTCCGCAGTGGTTTCTATGCGAACAACATGAGAACCACTTAAAGCCTGGCAATGATCGGATGATATGTCATAACTAACGAGTACATCTGTCACTTGTAGTGTATAGCAGGATATCTTTGAGAGATACGAGTTAGTTTTACTTTTGAATAAAAACCAATCACCTTTACATTGTCCACTCAGCGTCAAAGCAATACGCTGGTTATCAGATAAATCAGCATCTGATGAAATCAATGTTGAAATGTCTAAATATCTAAAATGCCACGAAACGCTTTCGTAAGGTTTAACCCATATAATGTAAACTTCCAAGAATCGAATGGAAAGGTAAATCTTTTCGATCAATCCCATGGCTCCTTGATATTCTCTGCGGCAATATTCACAAAGAATGATAACAACACGAGATGTGACGTCATCGTGTACTTCCATCTCTCTAAAATATTGCATCGAGTTATGTTGCAATGTTTCAAGAACTTGAAAATGGCGCTCTACACAATCCTTGAGATGATCTATTCTTTGTAGCAGATCTTGTGAGCTGGTGTATGAATTAAACCCAATTAATGGTTGCGTCAGGTTGGATGATACAAAAATGGCGATTTTGCTGTTGATGATTTCTTCATCAGTCTCGGGTAGAAACATGTTGACGATAGATTTTAGTCTCACTCTTTGTATGGGAGTCACTGTAGCCACATGGATGGCGAGAGCGATTTTATCTGACCTGCAGTTATCTAACGGAAAATTTGAACAGAATCCTAAAAGAAAACATAATTAATAAAAACGATTAAAATGAGACATTTAATTATATGCTATAAAAAGGAAAATACATTGATTTTCAATGAATATACTTTAATTCACCACTAATTAAGTAAGTATAGTTACATATGAAATGTTGTATAATGAATATATCTTACTGGAAAAAATTATAAAGACATATATGAACTACAATATCGATGGTCTCGGTCGCAAACCGTCTAACTCCGAAAATGTAAATTTTACAGGAGAGACAAAAAACTGATTATTTCCTTCTCGATCGCTCTAATACAATTTTTTTAAAAAGATATCTCCGAAGAAACTCTCTACCGACTATAATGTAGCGTTTTAAAATGGGTTTTGTTGATATTTCCAAAATTATAGCAGGTTTAAAAAGATAGACGTTTTGCTCGGTCTAAAATTCTCGGTGCAAACCGTCTATCTGTCTGTCATAGCGTAGATATAAAGAATTAGACGACTAGTAGAGGTTACAAAGGACGGTGCGAACTTGACTGTAGACGATTTGGTGCGGGAGTATTGTGCGCATGTTGAATACAATATTTGTGGCGTGAATGTGACGTGAGCAGGACGCGACAATGTACCAATGACGTAGACCGCGGCAGTAACGTTAGTTGGGGGTTAGTAATTGTAGGAGACGGATGTATTCTTTGATATTGTGCAAATAAGTGTGTATTAATAAAGTTAGTGTTCTTTCATAAACGAAGTGGTTGACTTTTGTTGATTAGTGTCTGCGGAACATAAGAGTGATTCCCGTCCTACTCACAAGTATAATAGTTGACGTATGAATAGTAGCAGATCAGAATATAGAAAAGATTGAGAGAAGATATAATTATATAATATATATGAAACCCCCCATCACATATTGGTGGAGCAGCGGACCGTCATCTTCGTGAATGCTACGCACTGATGCCCAGCTTAAATGCAGCGGTCAAACGACCAGTACATCATGAACGTGAACATATGAAACACATCGTCAAGGACACGTCCGCAGGATCACGACAAGTAACACATCTAGAGGAACCAAATCAATGTGAGATGGGTCATCCTAACCAGATTACTGAAGCCTTACGCATGGTCGCGGTCAATTTCCGACCAAGTCGTAACGGCAAGAAGGGTCACCATAACCAACTAACAAAAGCCTTACGCACGGTCGCGGTCAATTTTCGATCAAGTCGTAACGGCAACTTCAACTTATAAATATTTGTTTTTCAGTCACAGTGTAGCCAAGTTTTGTGTTTATAAAGCTCAAGGGAACATTTAGACGTCAATTATAACAGGGAAAACTGTCTACACAGATGATAAACGTTTGTGGAACTGTCTCTACCGAAGATAAAGATTCATTGAGTGACGTACATTTTGTTAATTTGTCTACACAGATGATAAACGTTTGTGGAACTGTCTCTACCGAAGATAAAGATTCATTGAGTGACGTATATTTTGTAAATTTGTCTACACAGATGATAAACTTTTGTGGAACAGTCTTTACCGAAGATAAAGATTCATTGACTGACGTATATTTTGTAAATTTGTCAATACAGATGATAAAGTTCTCTACTGGCAGTTCAAGATGCGGCATGACATTGTTGTCGTTTGGTTTTTGAAAATGTGAATGCTGGAATTGTTGTTATTGAAATGTTAATATAATTCAGTCATTGACGACGCTATGACTATGTATTTATACGATGATTGACTAAGAAGACAGAAAAAAAAACTAATAGTATTAGTTTTTTTTAATTGTAGGGGGGGAGGAGATGTCATAGCGTAGATATAAAGAATTAGACGACTAGTAGAGGTTACAAAGGACGGTGCGAACTTGACTGTAAACGATTTGGTGCGGGAGTATTGTGCGCATGTTGAATACAATATTTGTGGCGTGAATGTGACGTGAGCAGGACGCGACAATGTACCAATGACGTAGACCGCGGCAGTAACGTTAGTTGGGGGTGAGTAATTGTAGGAGACGGATGTATTCTTTGATATTGTGCAAATAAGTGTGTATTAATAAAGTTAGTGTTCTTTCATAAACGAAGTGGTTGACTTTTGTTGATTAGTGTCTGCGGAACATAAGAGTGATTCCCGTCCTACTCACAAGTATAATAGTTGTCGTATGAATAGTAGCAGATCAGAATATAGAAAAGATTGAGAGAAGATATAATTATATAATATATATGAAACCCCCCATCACACTGTCCGCGCGCAGACTTAGCCGTTTTGAACCGAGAATTTCGGTCTCAGCCGCGTTCGTTTGTTTTGTCCGATGAACGTGATTTAGTTATTTTTAAGTTATAATTAACACTTCATAATATTTAGATTATAGTGTTGGGCTCATATTTTAATTATTTGAGTTTATTCTGCATTATGGGGTCAGTTTAATTTTTATAAGAGATGTTTTAGTATGGCTTTATCGCTTTCGAGTGTATTCATTATGTCTGTATTTAGCACTAGACTTGTTAACTGTTGAAGGTTATGCTTTATTTATTACATCTTTCTATTCTCACAGTTTATTTTACTAAATCTGGTGGGTGCTGGGTTTGTAGAATGATAATAGTAAAAACAGAAACCGTATTGTCAGATATATTATGACCGTATGAGAGATGCTGATATGTCAAGAGAGGCTGATCTGTTGAGAGAGGCTGGTCTGTTGAGAGAGGCTTGTATGTTGAGAGAGGCTGGTCTGTTGAGAGAGGCTGGTCTGTTGAGAGAGGCTGGTCTGTCGAGATAGGCTGATCTGTTAAGAGAGGCTGGTCTGTTGAGAGAGGCTGATATGTCAAGAGAGGCTGTCTGTTGAGAGAGGCTGATCTGTTGAGAGAGGCTGGTCTGTTGATAGAAACTGGTCTGTTGAGAGAGGCTGGTCTGTTAAGAGAGGCTGATCTGTTAAGAGAGGCTGGTCTGTTGAGAGAGGCTGGTCTGTCGGGATAGGCTGATCTGTTAAGAGAGGCTGGTCTGTTATGAGGCTGGTCTGTTGAGAGAGGCTGATCTGTTAAGAGAGGCTGGTCTGTTGAGAGAGGCTGATCTGTTAAGAGAGGCTGGTCTGTTGAGAGAAGCTGGTATGTTGAGAGAGGCTGGTCTGTCGAGTGTGGCTGGTATGTTGAGAGAGGCTAGTATGTTGAGAGAGGCTAGTATGTTGAGAGAGGCTGATCTGTTAAGAGAGGCTGGTCTGTTGAGAGAAGCTGGTATGTTGAGAGAGGCTGGTCTGTCGAGTGTGGCTGGTCTGTCGAGTGTGGCTGGTATGTTGAGAGAGGCTAGTATGTTGAGAGAGGCTGGTCTGTTAAGAGAGGCTGGTGTGTTGAGAGAGGCTAGTATGTTAAGAGAGGCTAGTATGTTGAGAGGCTGGTCTGTTAAGAGAGGCTGATCTGTTAAGAGAGGCTGGTCTGTTGAGAGAGGCTGATCTGTTAAGAGAGGCTGGTCTGTTATGTGGTAAGACTGGTATGTTGAGAGGCTGGTCTGTTGAGAGAGGCTGATATGTTGAGAGGCTGATCTGCTGAGAGAGGCTGGTCTGTTATGTGGTAAGTCTGGTCTGTTGAGAGAGGCTGGTATGTTGAGAGAGGCTAGTATGTTGAAAGAGGCTAGTATGTTGAGAGAGGCTGATCTGTTAAGAGAGGCTGGTCTGTTGAGAGAAGCTGGTATGTTGAGAGAGGCTGGTCTGTCGAGTGTGGCTGGTCTGTCGAGTGTGGCTGGTATGTTGAGAGGCTAGTATGTTGAGAGAGGCTGGTCTGTTAAGAGAGGCTGGTCTGTTGAGAGAGGCTAGTATGTTAAGAGAGGCTAGTATGTTGAGAGGCTGGTCTGTTAAGAGAGGCTGATCTGTTAAGAGAGGCTGGTCTGTTGAGAGAGGCTGGTCTGTCGAGATAGGCTGATCTGTTAAGAGAAGCTGGTCTGTTATGTGGTAAGACTGGTATGTTGAGAGGCTGGTCTGTTGAGAGAGGCTGATATGTTGAGAGGCTCATCTGCTTAGAGAGGCTGGTCTGTTATGTGGTAAGTCTGGTCTGTTGAGAGAGGCTGGTATGTTGAGAGAGTGTAACGTTAACCTATCTATCAGCCAAATAGAAGGAGAACGTCCCCGGATTCTTTTTTCGGGGTCATATGCAAATGCCTTACGGCCTAAGTGGATGAACACTTAACACAACGACCCACTAGGGCTCGAATTTAATGTCTAGGGAAGCTAGTGATACTATTGTAATTAACACTCATCCAATCTACATACGAGTAGTATAGTAGGTCGTGTTTGGGTCGAAAGAGGAGGAGGAGGCGAGGGGGAGGAGGAGGAGGAGGCGAGGGGGAGGAGGAGGCGGAGGAGGGACACTTGTTTGATTATTTTGACCGTTATTGATTGATTTTTTGCCCACCTGTTGCATATTTTGACCGTTATTGATGGATTTTTAACCACCTGTTGATTATTTAACCCTGTTATTAATTGATTTTCGACCACCTGTTGATTTATGTCCCTGTTTTTTTGACCAACTATTGATTTTTTTTAGCCCGTTGTTGATTGTTCATTAACCAACTGTTGATTGTTTTGACTAGTAGGGTATTGTTTTTCCTCAGTTGTTGACCACTTGACCATATGTTGGTCAGATGTTGTTTTACATTGTTTTATTAACGGTTATCATAGAGGAGGAGGAGGTTATTGTTTTGATCAATTGATCGATATATTGACCAGTTGACCAACTGACCAGTTGTTGGTCAGATGTTGTTTTACATTGTTTTATTAACGGTTATCATGGAGTAGGAGGAGGGTATTGTTTTTCCATTTGTTATCCAGTTGTTGACCAATTGACCCTTGAGCTATTGTTTTATTAATGGTTAAATAATAATGTAATACATTTGTTGACCAGTTGACCAACTGACCAGTTGTTGACCAGATGATCAGTTAGTTTATCGGTTGTTGCCCACTTGACCAGTTGTTGGTTGTTTTTATTGACCTGTGTTAGTTGACCACTTGGATTTAAATTTTTGTCTTATTTACACCCTTTGTACTAAATATAGTTTGTAGAAATAGGTCATGACCTCATGACGGAGCAGGTGCTGTCTGTGTGATCATATCCTTTTTGTGTATGACGCGACTCGCGTGCTCGCGCGCTATGTCTACCCCGATCCATTCGTTATGGCCTATTGTTAGGCTAGCTTTATTGAATAGGGCTGGTCTGGTCTTATCCCAGTTGTTAGTGTTTTTAGAAACATTGATATTTTTATAAGATAGTGATCAGGGTTAGACATCAAAGAGTATATTAATCAATTATTGTTAACAATTTGAAAGTAATTTAGGATACCAATGGTTTAACAGAAATTACACTAAATACATTTGATTATGTTTTTGTTTTAGTTTCAAAGTCGGTTATGTTTCAAAGCTCAAGTTTTGTACATTTCTTTTGAGACTATGTTGTAGTCACTACGCTTCCATTGTTTTATTTATTTATTTATTTTTATTTATTTATTTATTTATATTTTTTTTTCACCACCTTTTAATTTTAAGGTTCTATAATTCTACCATATTGACTTCCACTTAAAATATATGTTTAAATACATTTTGTTTATATTTTTATAATTTTCTAAAAAAATATTAATATAGAAGATAAACAAATAAAATTTTGTTTCTGTGACCGCGGCATATGAAGAGCTAGTGTGTTCATCACTATATGCACCCGGCTTTATTTTCCCTAACGTTAGTTAGGAACCCATCAGTACTCAGTGAACTTCTATTGATTTGGACCGGAATTCTACTCTTCCCTGTCTATAGAATGGGACTTCTGTGACAGTGGGGAGGGAGTGGGCTGGTTCACCCCTAAACTAATCCACGACCACAACGATACATCTTTTATCTTTTTATAGTTTTAATTGTCCCCCTTTAAGCATTCTCAAGGACGAGAACGCAGTGACATACATTATCATAGCGACAATGGAACGATGTAGCCCCGCGCGTTTATTGTTTACATTTAAAAACGAGTGACGCGTGCGCTGCTCGCGTTTTCCCAAATAGAGCAACGAAGGTAGAATCCCATGTTCTATAATTAGAACAGTCTTGTTTACTTTCACAAATACCTTCACATAAATTTAGGATCCCAATGGTTTAACTGAGGACTGTTACGGATTTACAATAGTGATCTTTTTGACTTGAACTTTTTTAATTTAAGAAGGATTACTTATACATAATTCAATACGTCTAATTACAATTTTATTTTTATTTTTTTTGCAACTTATTTTATTTTGTTTTTTTCTATATCTTGCATTATCAGCTCAATTTTTTGACCAGCTTAGTAAATTTTGCTTTAGATTATAAATTAAAAGTTTAAAAACGTTAAAGTAGTTCGTGTCAAATGAGACAGCGTTTAACATCTCTACATTTAAATTTCACCAAAATAACGACGTAAAAACTAAATACGGTATGCCTTTATATAAATTAAAAGTTTAAAAACGTTATAGTAGCTCGTGACAAAGGAGACAGCGTTTAAATGCGTACATTTAAATTTCACCAAAATAACGACGTAAATAAAAACTAAATACGGTATGCCTTTAGCATACATATCCTTCAATCAAATCACTTTTTAAGTACAAATCAATAATTTTGATTGATTAATGATCTTGGAGAGTTATTTTTATCAGTCATTTACAAACAGCAAATAGGCTAATCTAACACAAGACGAGTACTTTGTTGAAATTAATTCAAGGGAGAAAACACTAAAACTATTTACTAATGTTTACCGCTGGTACAAGCTTGCAAAACATACACGCGTCATTCACTCTACCATTTTTAAGTATTACAATCGCGCGCGCGCCCAAATTCCATTGAACGCCGTGAGGACAATACCCATTGTATGGGAAGTTGAGCGGTGGACAATAGGCTTTGAAAACCCCAACGCACATGGGCGGTTAGATAATAAGCGAGGTAGCTTTTCCGCGGAGCAAGCCGTGAAACAGGTGAAGTATAGAAAGTCGCTTTTTGTATTTTATGTCTCAATCAGGGTGGCGCGATATTTTTTTTTTCTCTTTGTATCCGTGTTGTAAACAAAACGAGGAGGAGAAAGGGTAGTCACATACCCTCCCACCCGTGTATTCCATGATGGCAAACACAATTTTAAATGTGTATTCGTTAAGTTTTAGTAGCGATATATCGTCTACTAGTTTCTTCCTTGTGACGTCATTAGCAGGGGAGATGCTTCGTTTCCGCGGAGCGAGTCATGCGTCATTTAAAGACATCAAATAGGGTAATGTTACACAAGACAACCTTTTAGTACGCTGTTGAAATTAATTAAAGGGAGAAAACCCTAAAAAATATTTACTAATGTCCCGCTAGTGTCATCTTTACAAGCTTACAAAACATACGCCGTCATTCACTCTACCCATTTTTTTTTAAATGCGACGAAAGCACGCGGCTACCTTCCATTGTGTACCGTAAGCACAATACCCATTGTATGGGAATCTGAGCATAGGACAATGAACCAAACAGACTGTGTCGGAAAAAATACTTCCATACAACACCCTTCTCTCTCGAAGACAATTTATTTTTAACTTCACGTTGAGTAATTTTTTTTTTATTTTTTAAAAGTGTTTTTGGTACGTTTTAGTAGCGAGATAGCGTCTACTCGTTTGTTCCTTGCGACGTCATTAGCAGGGGAGATGATTCGTCTTTCACAGTGAGCTAGACCATATCTTTTTCAAGTGCAACGTACGCGAAATAAAGACACTAGCTTTTGTATTTTATATCGAGGGGAGAGAAGTCGGTTAGCATCATGATATTTGAGAACATGGCGACGTTTAGCTATGCTTACAGAGCTCAACCATAAATACAATATTCCTACTTGAGCGTTATCGGAGAAACTTGTTTTAAACATTATTAATACGCTAAAATTTTAAAATAGTATTGTTTCATACACTGATCTCAAGATAGAGTTTTTAATCAGATCTATTATTAAAAAATATTGTCATTTTAACACACTGCGTAACCATCAAGTTGAATCAACCACACCTGATGTTACCACTCGTAAAGTCAAGTCTTCAAGACAAAACACTGATACTAAACAAGACATTAAACTGAATTATATGCCACTATGTGATACAACTAATATTATCTTTGCAATGTTAAAAGAGGGGGTATAACTTGTATTGAGTATAGATGTATACGTGTTTAATATTTAATGCATAGAACACAGGACAAAAACAGATTTACATCTCCGCAACATCCGACATAAGGGTTGGGATGGGTACGGGGAGGGCGGAGGAGGAGAAAAAAAAAACACCATAAAATGTTTAACGCTACAAATGTTTTTTTTTTGGCTTTATTCAACGGCTTAAGAGTAGAAATGTGCTATCATTTTATGTATGTCTTCTTTGTAACAGTCACCATAACAAATGATTAAACTTTATGATTTTTTGTGTGCGAGAAATGCTACCAGTGTGATTGCACCAAGTCCTGCCACAGACCATTTAATTAATGTTTTAAAAGATGCCCAATCTCTCTGACTTTCAGTGCGGCGTGAATAAAACTCAACCAGACCTTGCTGTAGAAGATAAAAATAAGAGAGAGACTCAATTTCTTAATTTCTCTATCTTGAAGATGGGTAATCAGTATACTTTAAAGTCATGGGGAGAGGGGTGATAAAAGATGATAGAGATAAAATATAGCTGTAGCATACATAACAATTATCCTAAACGCAATATGCATTCTAATGAAAACACAGCACATAAATTTGAATTAATTAATATTCTGTTGTTCAAATGTACCAGTTAAAACAAGTCAATATACTGATTTAGATTCTTCTTAACAGGTGATATAAATTTGATATTATGATGTATGCAAATAGAAATTATTCTTACCCATTTATCATTAGACGTCAACCATTCTTGTAAGTTAGTGTCGATATATAAGGTAACCCATTCAACAACATTATCCGCCAAATGGCTTTTATTATGTACGAAACAATATACCACAAAGCATCCAGCGAAGCCTAAAAGCGCGACAATCCTGCCCCAGTTAACACCATCAGAGAAGGTTTCATCCACTATTATTTTAAAAGTATCATAAGCGTTGTTATCAGTAATATTAAGCTGTTCAATCAAATCATTGAATCTATTTCGAAAGCGTTCCTCAAATTCATCACCAAGATTACGCATTGCCGCTTGGACAACATTTGGAGTAACACTACTTTGTCGCCCATCATTTTCCCACTGAAAACCTTCCTTCGCTACTCGATGTTTGATATAATCCACTACTATCGAACGAGTATTATAAGATTCCGTGTTTTCAGACAATTCACTCGAACTTAACACATCTGTTTTTAAAAAACCATCTCAAACTTTAAATGAGATGAAAAAAAAAAAAAAAAAAAAAAAAAAAAAAAAAAAAAATACCTAATTCAGCAAAAAAAAAAAAAGTGAAGACCTTTTGTTATTCGTAGCAACTAAATCGCCAACCAATCTTACGGCCACCTGCATAATCGATCAAATTATAGAAAGAACGTGGTTTGCATCGCAAATTTAAAAACATGGCGATGTTTACCTATGCTTACAGACCTCAACCAAAAAAGGCAATGAAACTATAAGAAGGAGGAATATATATCTTAGTCATGCAGCAGATTACCTGCCCATGTTCGCTTTAGTATTACAGTTTTCATTTAATTTCTTTTTGACTTGAACTTCTTTAATTTAAGAAGGTTTACTTATACATAATACATTACGTCTAATTACAATTTTTTTTTATTATTACCACTCAATGTATTTTGGTTTTTCTATATCTTGCATTGTCATCTTAATTTTTGATCACCTTAGTAAAAATTTGCTTAAGATTATAAACTTCAAGTTTTAAAAAACATCAACGTTATAGTACGTCGTGTCAAATGACACACCGTTTAAAATGTCTACATTTAAAGTTCACCAACATAATGACGTAAAAACTAAATATGATATGACGTTAGCATACATATCATTCAATCTAATCACTCTAAAGTACAAATCAATAATTTTTATTGATTGAGGGGCTGGGTGAGTTTGTATTTCACTGAAGCGTGTTTCAATGTTGGGACATCCATGCTTTGGAATTGGATGAGGTAGAGTTTATACTAGGGACGGAGGTGTTTTGGTTACACTGAGGGTGGTTTCGAAGTTGGTACATGCATGTTTAGGAATTGTTGGTAACCGAGTTCATACTAGTGTCGGTGAAGGTTGGTTTTGAACTCGGAACATTCATGTTTTGGAATCGGTAGGTGTAGAGTCCGTACTAGGATCGGTGAAGTTTTCACCGAGGCAGGTTACAAAGTTGGGACATGCATGTTTAGGAATTGTTGTCAGTCGAGTTCATACTAGGGTCGGTGAAGTTTTCACCGAGGTAGGTTTCAAAGTTGTTACATGTATGTTTAGGAATAGATGAGGGGCAGAGTTTATACAAAGGTCGGAGGTGTTTTGTTAACACCTAGGTAGGTTTCAAAGTTGTTACAGGTATGATTTGGAATTGATGGGGGTAGAGTTTAAACTAGCGTCGGGGGAGTTTGGGTTTCACAGAAGCGTGTTTCAAACTTGGTACATGGATGTTTTGGAAGTGATCGGGGAAGAGCTTATACTACCGTGGGATGGATTTCGTTTTCACCTAGACAGGTTTCAAACTGGGACCATCGATGTTTCGGAATTGGTTGTGTTAGAGTTTACACTAGAGTGGGACGGTCTTTGTTTTCAACAAGACAGGTTTCAAAGTTGGTACATGGATGTTTGGTACAGGACTGTTTTGGAATCGGTGAGGCAAAGTTAAACTAGGGTCAGGGGAGTTTTCAACGAGGCTGGTTTCGAAATTGGGCCACGAATGTTTCGGAGTTGGATGGGAACGATGTCACTTGTAACATTAGTTGAATACAGATACAAGTTTGTCTGTTACTTTGTCCTTTGTCTGTCCAAGTAATAGTGTGGGTAGAGGTACGGTCTGTTTATCTAGCAGGTGTTTAGGGATGGGGCGAGGGCGGCGGACATAGGTGGCTAGGCTGCAAGAGATATTCAACGAGGAGTGGTGTCTATAAGTTAAATATCCCAGTCTGTTGGAGTAGTGTCTAGGAGTTGTGATATTAGTTGAATAAATATTTGTCTGTAAGATTGTCATACATCCTTTGTCTCTTAAATGGAATAGAATGGGTAGTGGTACGGTCTGTGTATCTAACGGTTGGTATTGAGGTTAGGAATGGGAGAAGGGGAAAGGGGTTGCGGACAAAGGGAAGGGGAAGGGCGAATAGTGATAAAAATAACTCACCCAGCCCCTCAATCAATAAAAATTATTGATTTGTACTTTAGAGTGATTAGATTGAATGATATGTATGCTAACGTCATATCATATTTAGTTTTTACGTCATTATGTTGGTGAACTTTAAATGTAGACATTTTAAACGGTGTGTCATTTGACACGACGTACTATAACGTTGATGTTTTTTAAAACTTGAAGTTTATAATCTTAAGCAAATTTTTACTAAGGTGATCAAAAATTAAGATGACAATGCAAGATATAGAAAAACCAAAATACATTGAGTGGTAATAATAAAAAAAAATTGTAATTAGACGTAATGTATTATGTATAAGTAAACCTTCTTAAATTAAAGAAGTTCAAGTCAAAAAGAAATTAAATGAAAACTGTAATACTAAAGCGAACATGGGCAGGTAATCTGCTGCATGACTAAGATATATATTCCTCCTTCTTATAGTTTCATTGCCTTTTTTGGTTGAGGTCTGTAAGCATAGGTAAACATCGCCATGTTTTTAAATTTGCGATGCAAACCACGTTCTTTCTATAATTTGATCGATTATGCAGGTGGCCGTAAGATTGGTTGGCGATTTAGTTGCTACGAATAACAAAAGGTCTTCACTTTTTTTTTTTTTTGCTGAATTAGGTATTTTTTTTTTTTTTTTTTTTTTTTTTTTTTTTTTTTTTTTCATCTCATTTAAAGTTTGAGATGGTTTTTTAAAAACAGATGTGTTAAGTTCGAGTGAATTGTCTGAAAACACGGAATCTTATAATACTCGTTCGATAGTAGTGGATTATATCAAACATCGAGTAGCGAAGGAAGGTTTTCAGTGGGAAAATGATGGGCGACAAAGTAGTGTTACTCCAAATGTTGTCCAAGCGGCAATGCGTAATCTTGGTGATGAATTTGAGGAACGCTTTCGAAATAGATTCAATGATTTGATTGAACAGCTTAATATTACTGATAACAACGCTTATGATACTTTTAAAATAATAGTGGATGAAACCTTCTCTGATGGTGTTAACTGGGGCAGGATTGTCGCGCTTTTAGGCTTCGCTGGATGCTTTGTGGTATATTGTTTCGTACATAATAAAAGCCATTTGGCGGATAATGTTGTTGAATGGGTTACCTTATATATCGACACTAACTTACAAGAATGGTTGACGTCTAATGATAAATGGGTAAGAATAATTTCTATTTGCATACATCATAATATCAAATTTATATCACCTGTTAAGAAGAATCTAAATCAGTATATTGACTTGTTTTAACTGGTACATTTGAACAACAGAATATTAATTAATTCAAATTTATGTGCTGTGTTTTCATTAGAATGCATATTGCGTTTAGGATAATTGTTATGTATGCTACAGCTATATTTTATCTCTATCATCTTTTATCACCCCTCTCCCCATGACTTTAAAGTATACTGATTACCCATCTTCAAGATAGAGAAATTAAGAAATTGAGTCTCTCTCTTATTTTTATCTTCTACAGCAAGGTCTGGTTGAGTTTTATTCACGCCGCACTGAAAGTCAGAGAGATTGGGCATCTTTTAAAACATTAATTAAATGGTCTGTGGCAGGACTTGGTGCAATCACACTGGTAGCATTTCTCGCACACAAAAAATCATAAAGTTTAATCATTTGTTATGGTGACTGTTACAAAGAAGACATACATAAAATGATAGCACATTTCTACTCTTAAGCCGTTGAATAAAGCCAAAAAAAAACATTTGTAGCGTTAAACATTTTATGGTGTTTTTTTTTTCTCCTCCTCCGCCCTCCCCGTACCCATCCCAACCCTTATGTCGGATGTTGCGGAGATGTAAATCTGTTTTTGTCCTGTGTTCTATGCATTAAATATTAAACACGTATACATCTATACTCAATACAAGTTATACCCCCTCTTTTAACATTGCAAAGATAATATTAGTTGTATCACATAGTGGCATATAATTCAGTTTAATGTCTTGTTTAGTATCAGTGTTTTGTCTTGAAGACTTGACTTTACGAGTGGTAACATCAGGTGTGGTTGATTCAACTTGATGGTTACGCAGTGTGTTAAAATGACAATATTTTTTAATAATAGATCTGATTAAAAACTCTATCTTGAGATCAGTGTATGAAACAATACTATTTTAAAATTTTAGCGTATTAATAATGTTTAAAACAAGTTTCTCCGATAACGCTCAAGTAGGAATATTGTATTTATGGTTGAGCTCTGTAAGCATAGCTAAACGTCGCCATGTTCTCAAATATCATGATGCTAACCGACTTCTCTCCCCTCGATATAAAATACAAAAGCTAGTGTCTTTATTTCGCGTACGTTGCACTTGAAAAAGATATGGTCTAGCTCACTGTGAAAGACGAATCATCTCCCCTGCTAATGACGTCGCAAGGAACAAACGAGTAGACGCTATCTCGCTACTAAAACGTACCAAAAACACTTTTAAAAAATAAAAAAAAAATTACTCAACGTGAAGTTAAAAATAAATTGTCTTCGAGAGAGAAGGGTGTTGTATGGAAGTATTTTTTCCGACACAGTCTGTTTGGTTCATTGTCCTATGCTCAGATTCCCATACAATGGGTATTGTGCTTACGGTACACAATGGAAGGTAGCCGCGTGCTTTCGTCGCATTTAAAAAAAAATGGGTAGAGTGAATGACGGCGTATGTTTTGTAAGCTTGTAAAGATGACACTAGCGGGACATTAGTAAATATTTTTTAGGGTTTTCTCCCTTTAATTAATTTCAACAGCGTACTAAAAGGTTGTCTTGTGTAACATTACCCTATTTGATGTCTTTAAATGACGCATGACTCGCTCCGCGGAAACGAAGCATCTCCCCTGCTAATGACGTCACAAGGAAGAAACTAGTAGACGATATATCGCTACTAAAACTTAACGAATACACATTTAAAATTGTGTTTGCCATCATGGAATACACGGGTGGGAGGGTATGTGACTACCCTTTCTCCTCCTCGTTTTGTTTACAACACGGATACAAAGAGAAAAAAAAAATATCGCGCCACCCTGATTGAGACATAAAATACAAAAAGCGACTTTCTATACTTCACCTGTTTCACGGCTTGCTCCGCGGAAAAGCTACCTCGCTTATTATCTAACCGCCCATGTGCGTTGGGGTTTTCAAAGCCTATTGTCCACCGCTCAACTTCCCATACAATGGGTATTGTCCTCACGGCGTTCAATGGAATTTGGGCGCGCGCGCGATTGTAATACTTAAAAATGGTAGAGTGAATGACGCGTGTATGTTTTGCAAGCTTGTACCAGCGGTAAACATTAGTAAATAGTTTTAGTGTTTTCTCCCTTGAATTAATTTCAACAAAGTACTCGTCTTGTGTTAGATTAGCCTATTTGCTGTTTGTAAATGACTGATAAAAATAACTCTCCAAGATCATTAATCAATCAAAATTATTGATTTGTACTTAAAAAGTGATTTGATTGAAGGATATGTATGCTAAAGGCATACCGTATTTAGTTTTTATTTACGTCGTTATTTTGGTGAAATTTAAATGTACGCATTTAAACGCTGTCTCCTTTGTCACGAGCTACTATAACGTTTTTAAACTTTTAATTTATATAAAGGCATACCGTATTTAGTTTTTACGTCGTTATTTTGGTGAAATTTAAATGTAGAGATGTTAAACGCTGTCTCATTTGACACGAACTACTTTAACGTTTTTAAACTTTTAATTTATAATCTAAAGCAAAATTTACTAAGCTGGTCAAAAAATTGAGCTGATAATGCAAGATATAGAAAAAAACAAAATAAAATAAGTTGCAAAAAAAATAAAAATAAAATTGTAATTAGACGTATTGAATTATGTATAAGTAATCCTTCTTAAATTAAAAAAGTTCAAGTCAAAAAGATCACTATTGTAAATCCGTAACAGTCCTCAGTTAAACCATTGGGATCCTAAATTTATGTGAAGGTATTTGTGAAAGTAAACAAGACTGTTCTAATTATAGAACATGGGATTCTACCTTCGTTGCTCTATTTGGGAAAACGCGAGCAGCGCACGCGTCACTCGTTTTTAAATGTAAACAATAAACGCGCGGGGCTACATCGTTCCATTGTCGCTATGATAATGTATGTCACTGCGTTCTCGTCCTTGAGAATGCTTAAAGGGGGACAATTAAAACTATAAAAAGATAAAAGATGTATCGTTGTGGTCGTGGATTAGTTTAGGGGTGAACCAGCCCACTCCCTCCCCACTGTCACAGAAGTCCCATTCTATAGACAGGGAAGAGTAGAATTCCGGTCCAAATCAATAGAAGTTCACTGAGTACTGATGGGTTCCTAACTAACGTTAGGGAAAATAAAGCCGGGTGCATATAGTGATGAACACACTAGCTCTTCATATGCCGCGGTCACAGAAACAAAATTTTATTTGTTTATCTTCTATATTAATATTTTTTTAGAAAATTATAAAAATATAAACAAAATGTATTTAAACATATATTTTAAGTGGAAGTCAATATGGTAGAATTATAGAACCTTAAAATTAAAAGGTGGTGAAAAAAAAATATAAATAAATAAATAAATAAAAATAAATAAATAAATAAAACAATGGAAGCGTAGTGACTACAACATAGTCTCAAAAGAAATGTACAAAACTTGAGCTTTGAAACATAACCGACTTTGAAACTAAAACAAAAACATAATCAAATGTATTTAGTGTAATTTCTGTTAAACCATTGGTATCCTAAATTACTTTCAAATTGTTAACAATAATTGATTAATATACTCTTTGATGTCTAACCCTGATCACTATCTTATAAAAATATCAATGTTTCTAAAAACACTAACAACTGGGATAAGACCAGACCAGCCCTATTCAATAAAGCTAGCCTAACAATAGGCCATAACGAATGGATCGGGGTAGACATAGCGCGCGAGCACGCGAGTCGCGTCATACACAAAAAGGATATGATCACACAGACAGCACCTGCTCCGTCATGAGGTCATGACCTATTTCTACAAACTATATTTAGTACAAAGGGTGTAAATAAGACAAAAATTTAAATCCAAGTGGTCAACTAACACAGGTCAATAAAAACAACCAACAACTGGTCAAGTGGGCAACAACCGATAAACTAACTGATCATCTGGTCAACAACTGGTCAGTTGGTCAACTGGTCAACAAATGTATTACATTATTATTTAACCATTAATAAAACAATAGCTCAAGGGTCAATTGGTCAACAACTGGATAACAAATGGAAAAACAATACCCTCCTCCTACTCCATGATAACCGTTAATAAAACAATGTAAAACAACATCTGACCAACAACTGGTCAGTTGGTCAACTGGTCAATATATCGATCAATTGATCAAAACAATAACCTCCTCCTCCTCTATGATAACCGTTAATAAAACAATGTAAAACAACATCTGACCAACATATGGTCAAGTGGTCAACAACTGAGGAAAAACAATACCCTACTAGTCAAAACAATCAACAGTTGGTTAATGAACAATCAACAACGGGCTAAAAAAAATCAATAGTTGGTCAAAAAAACAGGGACATAAATCAACAGGTGGTCGAAAATCAATTAATAACAGGGTTAAATAATCAACAGGTGGTTAAAAATCCATCAATAACGGTCAAAATATGCAACAGGTGGGCAAAAAATCAATCAATAACGGTCAAAATAATCAAACAAGTGTCCCTCCTCCGCCTCCTCCTCCCCCTCGCCTCCTCCTCCTCCTCCCCCTCGCCTCCTCCTCCTCTTTCGACCCAAACACGACCTACTATACTACTCATACGACCTTTTAATCAGCGAACACAGTTGTGGCAGAACACAAAGATGAACTAGATAAAATATTTAATGTATAAAATATCAAAAACCCAACTTACACAATGTAGGAAAAAACACTATCACAGATTTCTACACTGTTTAAAAAACAGCCACAGGCCACACAACACTGCTGTAGTTTCTAGAATTACTTAGCGACAAGTAATATTAAACTAGAAGACTAACTCAACTTAAGAAAGCAAGGCACACACAGGTCTTAAGTACTCTCACGTTCAAATGGGCAGAGTCTATAGCCGGACAATATGGACGGCTGCCTGCCTCGTAGACTGCCAGGTCAAGATAAACTGCCTCGTGTTGCGAGTGTGCAGTGCAATTAAAGACTTCTGTGACAGGGGAGGTTATCCTCACCTCATGTCGCCATTGGTTGGGATAATCATCTGATCAGAATCATTCAATCAGATTTCAATGGAAAATTTCTATGTCTCAAACACCTTAATAAGTCAGTGGAAAAACCCCAGGTGTTACACCATCATTCCATATAAGGAATTATACAATGTCAAAATAAAAATGACTCGACCTAAGTAGGTCACATCCCCTCCCTTTTTGGAAGTGACAGATAGGTTCCACAAAAACATACATAAGGAACCAATCTGGCAATGAAATAACAAAAATGTTTTACAAATGTAGGCAATCCAAAATCATAATACCATATGAAAATATCCCTGAACATACAAGGGAAGTAACTCCAACTTTTACAATTGGTGAAAGGGGAGTAACCCTTCAAAAAGTAATTATACATCAAAATCCCTCAAAAAAAAAAGGTAAAAAAAAAAAAAGTTCCATGAGGATATTAAAAGTGGTAAACCCGCCAGGGTAAGACCTTTATTTCAATGACTAGCTACAATATCAACTGAGTCATGTAAGACATATTATTATAAAAGATTACATATAATCAAAAACCACCTTTAATTAAGGTTCACCTGAAAATAAACAAAATATTCAACAGGATTGGAATTTTGAAAATTCTAACTCACACCACTCATTTTCATATGAGTGACACTCAAACAAAACCTGTTTATGGTCCTAATGAACCACAAAGCGTGTCACATGATCAATGTGTGTAACAAGATTTTACATCCTTGACAAACAATCAGCCACAACATTATCACTACCCTTAATGTGTGAAATTTCCAGATTAAAATTTTGGAAATATAAGCACCATCTCAATATTCTTTGATTTGTCTGTCCTAACTTAGAGGTAAATTTCAGGGGATCATGGTCAGAAAACACTCTGACTGGATTGGTTGAAGAAGAGACATAGACTTCAAAATGTTGTAATGATAAAACCAAAGCTAAAGCTTCTTTTTCAATAGTAGAATAATTCTTTTGGTTCTCATTTAACTTCCTGGAAAAAAAAGGCAATGGGATGGTCAATTCCCATGTTGTCTTCTTGGAATAGGACTGAGCCAATGGCTAAGTTGCTAGCATCAATGGCAAGTTTAAAGGGTTTGCTGAAATTTGGTGCAGCCATAACAGGAGCATTTGATAAAAATGACTTAATGGTTAAAAAAGCTTCTTGACATTTATTGGACCATTCAAATTCAACACCCTTTTTCAATAATGCAGTAAGAGGTTCAGCAATAGCTGAAAAGTTTTGACAGAACCGCCTATAGTAACCAGCCATCCCAAGGAACTTTTTGATCTCTTTACAATTTTTGGGAGGTGGTAACCTTACAATAGCATCTACTTTAGCTTCAATGGGCCGAACTTGGTTCGTTCCCACTTGATAACCCAAATAGGTAATTGAAGCTTTACAGAAATCACTTTTATGTAAGTTTACAGTAAAATTAACTTCAGACAATTTCCTAAAAAGGTGAGTCAACTGAACAATATGTTCTTCAAAAGTATTAGAAAATACAACTATATCATCTATGTAGGCCTCACATTGGTCTACGTCAGCAATGACAGAGTTAATGACCCTCTGGAAAGTTTGACCAGCATTTCGCATACCAAAAGGCATACGTTTGTATCTATAAAAACCATTAGGGGTTACAAAAGCAGATATTTCTTTTGCACGGTCAGATAAGGGGATTTGCCAGTATCCTGAAAGTAAATCAATTTTGGAAATTATCTTAGCCTGACCCACTTTATCAATAACGTCTTCTATTCGAGGTAAAGGATAGGAATCAGCTTTGGTGAGCGCATTTACCTTCCTAAAGTCGGTCACAAACCTGAAAGATCCACCGTCTTTCGGGACTAGGAGACATGGGGAACTCCAGTTGCTGAAACTGGGCTCAATGATATCATTCTTGAGCATATAATCAATTTCATCTTTTATCAAAGCAGCTTTTTCCGGGTTAACTCTATAGGGGTGTTGTTTAATGGGTTTTGCGTCACCAACGTCTACATCATGAGGTGGAACCTTCGCTTCTTTGGGGACATCCCCAAAAATAGAGGGAAATGTCTCAAATAACTGAGACAATCTATGGCTTTCCTCTGTGGACAAATGCATAAGGTGGACATTCAAATTATCTAAAAAGGAAGAATTTACCAATTTTGGGGGTTTCAATTTATCATGTATCACATCATCAGAAACATTTGAACATACAGGTAAAGTAATTTTAGCTGTGGATTGAAAATTGTTACAATTATCATAATATTTTTTCAGTGAGTTAACATGATACACTGTCTGTTTCTTTCTTCTGTCGGGCGTATTGACAACATAGTTCAAATCACTTAATTTTGAATGCACAGTAAAGGGTCCACAATATCTCAAGGATAACGCATTGTTCAGATTAGGCACTAGCACAAGAACTTTGTCGCCTGGATTGAATGTTCGTTTACAAGAACTCTTATCATACAGTTCTTTCATTCTAACTTGGGCCCTTCTTAAGTTCTTGTGAGCCATTTCGCACACGGCTTTCAGTCGAACGTGAAAATCGTCGAAGTTTTCCACTGGATGATCACTGGTACCTGTCCAACGTTCGTGTATCAGCTTCAGGGGGCCACGGACAGAATGTCCAAACACAAGTTGAAAAGGCGAGTAGCCTAAAGAGTCCTGGACACAGTCCCTCGCGGCGAAAATAATCCAAGGAACAGACTCATCCCATTGGGTGTTACTGTTAGCGAATGTCCTTAACATGGTTTTGAGGGTTTGGTGGAACCTCTCAAGTACGCCTTGAGCAGTAGCGTACGCAGGGGGGGAGCAGGGGGAGCGACCGCTCCCCCTCTGGCCATTTTCAGCAAAGTGGCGCCTTTTTGGAAACTTTTTAAACTCAAAGTTTTAAACAATGATTTCTGTTAAAAATTATTTTTGGTCGGCACATCTATGTAAATCACAAGATTTCTTTTCATGCAGCAACTAAGCAGAATTGTACTATTCTAGTAGCGTCTACATTTACAACACGTATTAACAGCTGTATCAAGTTTGTCATTCTAAAAATAACCATTACGATGCATTGCAATTTAAAAAAAACCTTAACGGGTAGTACCACTTGGCAAGAAGGGTGTTAAGTTTAAGGCAACTGTATAATGTATTTGCTTCAGAATAATTGATTTAGAAAATATTATACTTAAATCTTCACACATAATTACTTCATATATACAGTTTTAATCGTGTAATTAATTTAAAAAAAAAATTACAATACAGACACAAATACAACATATGTGGCACCTCTATTTAAATTTACTTATGGGCAAACTGCGTAGTGGTGGGGAGATTTTGACAAGGTCAACAACGTCATCACGATGAAGTAGTAGTATTATGACAGTTTGGGCGATAGTGATTACGATTACAAATTATATGAAACAGTTACAACCCCCCTCCCCCCATGGACCCCTCTGTAAAAAAAATAGTGTCATAATACCACTGCTGCTTATTTACATCTATTTCTGAATCAGTATATATGTGTAATTGAATATGTATGTTTACAACAGTCATCTAAAAACTGACGCTATGTTCACTCTGTTCACCACACACACACACACACCTCACCACCACGATTGTGTACAGCGACCTTAATGTCACACCAAGGTATACACTGGGTTGGATAATTGACCTAAAGTGACCGGACAGTGGTGAATGAAGTTGAACCCCCTCCCCCCCCAACCCACCCCGAACTGATCTGTTAAGTACATTTGGGAAAACTCATAACGATGTACCAAAGTCCCATGCCGCCAGAATCATAGCTTTTGAATCAGGTAAAACTCTGTGAATATTGTTTTTGCAATTACCAATAAAAAGGTGTGTGATCAATACAGTGATCTAACCTATACCTGATCACTATGTTAAAAAATGATCTTTAAAGAACACAAAAAGCAGTAGTTAATTAAAGGATGTATGATCTGAACTAAAAGACCGATAATTTAGCTAGATGTAAGCTATTATTCCGGATGTTTTTAATAGTATTTAACGCGTGTTTTTATACCAACCTTCATTATGCTGTAATACTTTAGCATTTATGATGACGATATATTTAATTCTGATTGTAGACAAAAAAAAATATTTGAAAACACGAAAACTGTTAAACAACTATATTACATTCTAAAGTAATAATTGATTTGTTTTGACATTTATAATTAAATATGTAGATATACCTATTTATATTAAGAGCGTGATTATTTCCCCTATTTCGCTTGTCTTAATTAATGTCCCAGGAATGTTAAATTTTTTTTTACAAGAATTACAAAACAGATTGTGTTGCGTTTATTGTTTTTGGTTATAGTGTATATATATATATATATATATATATATATATATATATATATATATATATATATATATATATATATATATATATATATATATATATATATATATATATATTGTTTACATTGATACATTTTTTGTTTTGTCGGCCTACATTGTATGTTTTTTCTTATTTCTTCAAGTGCTAATAATAATTTATTTCACATCATAGCGAAGTAATGACATACAGCTAGTAATTATATATATATATATATATATATATATATATATATATATATATATATATATATGTTAAAAATTCGGCGCCTTTTTTTGCTCATTTCGCTCCCCCTACAACGAAAACCTGGATACGCCTCTGGCCTTGAGACTGAGGGTGGTAGGCTGAGCTGGTGATGTGGGTAACGCCTAGCTTGGCTAGCGCTTCCTGAAAATGGTGACTGGTGAAGTTGCTGCCTTGATCTGTTTGCACGATTCTAGGTAATCCAAAGGTAGTGAAGAACCGGGTCATGGCTCTGACTACAGTCTTTGCCTTAATGTTCCGTAAGGGAATCGCCTCGGGAAAACGGGTACTTGAACACATAAAGGTAAGTAGGTACTCGTTGCCCGCCTTGGTTTTAGGCAAGGGACCTACACAGTCCATGACGATTTTAGAAAAAGGTTCTTCTAATACAGGAATCGGACTCAAAGGGGCCTTAGGAATTGTCTGGTTTGGCTTTCCGGCCAACTGTCAGTTCGTGCAACTTCTACAGTAACGCGACACATCTTTTCTCATTTTGGGCCAAAAGAACAGTTCTTTGATCTTCGCCGTCGTTTTAGCGACACCTGGGTGCGCTGACATTGGATGGTCATGTGCCAGCTTAAGTATTTCATGCCGATAAGGTGGAGGAATCCACAGCTGGTTTTTACTCAACCATGGTTCGGCTGGTGAGGCATTCACTGGTATAGCGCGACGAAAGGAGAGGCCGTTCTCGGAGAAATATTCTCCATCGTCAGATGATAGAGATTTTTCGACCGTTGCTTTGAGTTCCGCGTCGACTTGTTGAGCTTTAATGATGTCTTCCTGAGATATCCTCAGGGGTAAGCCCAGACTTGTGTTTTCTGGAAGCATAGACTCCAGTTTGGGAGTCGAATCTCTTGACGATGATGGCGGGTGTGGTTCAGACGTTGTGTCAGCCAATTGTTTGGTCTGGCTTCTTGTCACCGCACATGCAGGATACAGTTCATAATCATTATCTGGAACTGTTGACAAAGGGTCTGAAACCGTACAGGGGTATACTTTGCTTCCCGCAAGGTCATTCCCTAGAAGTAGGTGTACTCCTGGGACTGGAATACTATCTATCACACCTAAAATGACTTCACCTTCGACGAGATGATGTTTCAAGGCAAACTTGTGTAGAGGGACGACAGTAGATTTTGTCCCCACTCCCTGGATAATGGAAATCCTTCCGGTGTTCGTCTCTGGTGAAATGTCCATTGAACTTTTCAAAAGGAGTGATTGTGACGCTCCTGTGTCTCTTAGAACGGTGATATTCTTCTGAGACAAAGGGTCACCTGGTTTGCTAATGATGGCTTCGGCAATAAAAGATGAAAAGTCAACTTTTCTCGATCCCTCGAGATCGGTAGACTCGGAAGAAACTGGATGGTGGCGAGAACAGTCAAAATGTGACTGCACATAATGTGTGGAGACTTGACTACCTTCTTGCGGACACTTAGGGTTAGAGTCCTTTTGAATTCTAGAGTTCATAGTTGAACTGGCTGCTTGAGGGGATAGAGCATAGTGCGCGGAAGTACGCACCACCTCTCTGTTATTCTGAAGACGTTTGTAACAGTCCTTGACAAGATGCCCAGACCTTTTGCAGAACTGGCATACTGCTCGACGATTGAGAGTTGATCTTGGTTTCTCTCTGGACTGTGATGCCTTCAAATGTTGGCCAACAGGATGATTGCTACCAAAAAGGGGAAGCACGGGGTTGAGGCGGTTTCCTGACACTGGTGGTTTCTTATGCACCAACATATATGTGTCAGCCGACTCAGCAGCCTTCTGGATGTCAGTTATCTTGTTATCCAGAATGTGTAGTCGTATCTCTTCAGGCAGGGACGATAGGAATTCTTCCCTTAGGATAAGTGACCTGAGTTTCTCAAACTCAGAAACTTCCTCAGAGTGTAGCCACCTTGAGAATATTTTCTCCTTTTCAAAGAGAAATTCCACATATGATTGTGTGGGTAACTTGCGGAGTGTTCGGAATTTTGTCCGATAGGCCTCGGGCGTCAGTGCGTAGGCCTTTAAAATGGCAGTCTTGACCAAACTATAGTTATTTTGAACGTCGTGAGAGAGTGCCTGGTATGTTTTTGCAGCTTTCCCAGTAAGGACAGAGCTCAATAAAGCAGTAATGGAAGTTTCGGGCCATTCACATGTCTTCGCTAAACTCTCAAACGAGTTAAAGAAAACGACCAACTCTGTTTCATCAAATTTAGGAACTAATTTCCCAAATTTGGCAATCACTTGCCCTACCGACAACTTTTTTGGATCTACCAGAGAAGTAACATCACTAACTTGACCAAACTCTAATTCCAACCTCCTCTTATCTAAAGCAATTTTAGCCTCTATCTCCTGTTTCTTTAAAGCAACTTTCTCCTTCTCTAGAGCAACTTTCTCCTTCTCTAAAGCAATTCTAGCTTCTAATTCTACCTTCTCTAGAGTTTTCTCCTCGCGGAGTAACACATCCGCCAACAAACTTTCATCAAATACTCCTTCATTAATGAAATGAACAACAATTTTATCTCTCAACACCTCTGACTTCTGCGTAACAGAATAATCCAATTTCAATTCCTTAACTACACTAACCAAAACTTTTCTACTCAACTTCTCGACCTCTTCAAAAGTAGGATTAGCCAAAAAAGACTCCATAACACTAACTTGAAAATCACAACAAGCCTAGATTCTTTAAATTAATACACAGCGTTGGGCCGTGTACTTGACCTCTAAATGTAGGACAACACGTCTGGCTATTGACCTAGATAACTCTATGCTTGCGCGCGTTGTAAGAACACTGCGCTACTGGATATAAAAACAACTAAATCCAACTAACCTTAGTATTTAACTGATATAACCAACAACTGGAACGACAGATTAAATCCCGGACGAGCCCCCACTTTGTAACGTTAACCTATCTATCAGCCAAATAGAAGGAGAACGTCCCCGGATTCTTTTTTCGGGGTCATATGCAAATGCCTTACGGCCTAAGTGGATGAACACTTAACACAACGACCCACTAGGGCTCGAATTTAATGTCTAGGGAAGCTAGTGATACTATTGTAATTAACACTCATCCAATCTACATACGACCTTTTAATCAGCGAACACAGTTGTGGCAGAACACAAAGATGAACTAGATAAAATATTTAATGTATAAAATATCAAAAACCCAACTTACACAATGTAGGAAAAAACACTATCACAGATTTCTACACTGTTTAAAAAACAGCCACAGGCCACACAACACTGCTGTAGTTTCTAGAATTACTTAGCGACAAGTAATATTAAACTAGAAGACTAACTCAACTTAAGAAAGCAAGGCACACACAGGTCTTAAGTACTCTCACGTTCAAATGGGCAGAGTCTATAGCCGGACAATATGGACGGCTGCCTGCCTCGTAGACTGCCAGGTCAAGATAAACTGCCTCGTGTTGCGAGTGTGCAGTGCAATTAAAGACTTCTGTGACAGGGGAGGTTATCCTCACCTCATGTCGCCATTGGTTGGGATAATCATCTGATCAGAATCATTCAATCAGATTTCAATGGAAAATTTCTATGTCTCAAACACCTTAATAAGTCAGTGGAAAAACCCCAGGTGTTACACCATCATTCCATATAAGGAATTATACAATGTCAAAATAAAAATGACTCGACCTAAGTAGGTCACAAGAGGCTGATCTGTTAAGAGAGGCTGGTCTGTTATGAGGCTGGTCTGTTGAGAGAGGCTGATCTGTTAAGAGAGGCTGGTCTGTTGAGAGAGTCTGGTCTGTCGAGATAGGCTGATCTGTTAAGAGAAGCTGGTCTGTTATGTGGTAAGACTGGTATGTTGAGAGGCTGGTCTGTTGAGAGAGGCTGATATGTTGAGAGGCTCATCTGCTTAGAGAGGCTGGTCTGTTATGTGGTAAGTCTGGTCTGTTGAGAGAGGCTGGTATGTTGAGAGAGGCTGATCTGTTAAGAGAGGCTGGTCTGTTATGAGGCTGGTCTGTTGAGAGAGGCTGATCTGTTAAGAGAGGCTGGTCTGTTGAGAGAGGCTGGTCTGTTGAGAGAAGCTGGTATGTTGAGAGAGGCTAGTCTGTCGAGTGTGGCTGGTATGTTGAGAGTGGCTAGTATGTTGAGAGAGACAGGTCTGTTATGTGGTAAGACTGGTGTGTTGAGAGAGGCTGATCTGTTGAGAGAGGCTGATATGTTGATATGGTTGGTCTGTTGAGAGAGGCTGATCTGTTGAGAGAAGCTGGTATGTTGAGAGAGGCTAGTCTGTCGAGTGTGGCTGGTATGTTGAGAGTGGCTAGTATGTTGAGAGAGACAGGTCTGTTATGTGGTAAGACTGGTGTGTTGAGAGAGGCTGATCTGTTGAGAGAGGCTGATATGTTGATATGGTTGGTCTGTTGAGAGAGGCTGATCTGTTGAGAGAAGCTGGTATGTTGAGAGAGGCTAGTCTGTCGAGTGTGGCTGGTATGTTGAGAGTGGCTAGTATGTTGAGAGAGACAGGTCTGTTATGTGGTAAGACTGGTGTGTTGAGAGAGGCTGATCTGTTGAGAGAGGCTGATATGTTGATAGGGTTGGTCTGTTGAGAGAGGCTGATCTGTTGAGAGAGACTGATACGTTAAGAGAGGCTGGTCTGTTGAGAGAAGCTGGTATGTTGAGAGAGGCTAGTATGTTGAGAGAGGCTGGTCTGTTAAGAGAGGCTGGTCTGTTGAGAGAGGCTAGTATGTTAAGAGAGGCTAGTATGTTGAGAGAGGCTGGTCTGTTAAGAGAGGCTGATCTGTTAAGAGAGGCTGGTCTGTTGAGATAGGCTGATCTGTTAAGAGAGGCTGGTCTGTTATGTGGTAAGACTGGTATGTTGAGAGGCTGGTCTGTTGAGAGAGGCTGATATGTTGAGAGGCTGATCTGCTGAGAGAGGCTGGTCTGTTGAGAGAGGCTGGTCTGTTGAGAGAGGCTGGTCTGTTGAAAGAGGCTGGTCTTTTGAGAGAGGCTGGTCTGTTGAGAGAGGCTGATATGTTGAGAAGCTGGTCTGTTGAGAGAGGCTGGTCTGTTATGTGGTAAGACTGGTGTGTTGAGAGAGGCTGATCGGTTGAGAGAGGCTGATATGTTGATAGGGTTGGTCTGTTGAGAGAGGCTGATCTGTTGAGAGAGACTGATATGTTGAGAGGCTGGTCTGTTGAGAGAGGCTGGTATGTTGAGAGAGGCTGGTCTGTTGTGTTGAGAGAGGCTGGTCTGTTGTGTTGAGAGAGGCTGGTCTGTTGAGAGAGGCTGGTTTGTTGAGAGAGGCTGGTCTGTTGTGTTGAGAGAGGCTGGTCTGTTGAGAGAGGCTGATATGTTGAGAGGCTGGTCTGTTGAGAGAGGCTGGTCTGTTATGTGGTAAGACTGGTCTGTTGTGAGAGTCTGGTATGCTGAGAGAGGCTGGTATGTTGAGAGAGGCTGGTATGTTGAGAGAGGCTGGTGTGTTGAGATAGGCTTGTGTGTTGAAAAATTAATCATAAAAGCATCTACTAAAGACATCTAACCATGTCGTTGAACATGTACGCCAAACATTTTGTAACCTACCATATAAACATTTCTTAACACGTATCTCAACCCTCAAGCTAGTAGTGAATTAACAATTATTAAATTTATTGCACATTCTTGTGGAAATATAATTCGAATTATATTGTTTTGATTGATATTTAGATTCTAGAATGAAGATCTAGTTTCAAAGCATTGTGTTAGCCTAAAAAAATGTAAACAAATCAGTTTGGTTATTGAAAATCTGGAAATAGGCTATATTAAACAAATACTATTTGTTTATTATTCTTTAAAATGATAAAATGTAATAGAATAGTTGAACATAATTAATCAAATATCCTTACCTATAAGTACTGTGACTGCTGTGCTGTAAAATTGTGTGATTACGGCGTGCGACTGCGTTCCCGATCAAAAGTGTAGGCCTACTGACAAATATAGCGATATTCGTTTTGCGCCGAGATTTTTAGCGCTAGAAATAATAGGCGGTTTGTTCAAATGATTATATCTCAATAATCATTCTACAGATTTCTCTAATATTTTCAGGCATTATGGGGAATCATATTGGCTTTTGATTTATGTAAAAAAAAGAAAATCGAATTTTTTTGAGTTAGACGGTTTGCGACCGAGACCATCGATATGATTTATTGATTTCACTGGCTAAAATTTGAAGATAAACCCAATCTTATCTTTATAGTTATACTAGGCATACTGCCTAGCTTTGCTTAAAATTAAGAAATTGATAATTTGAATGATTGATTAATTGGTGATTGGCTGTTATGTGAAGTGCTTATTTTTTTTTCTCTTTTTTCTCTCTTTTTTTTTTGAAGTGCTACTGCAAAGGCTTCCTTAATAGTATAAATAAATAAAAATATATTAAAATCAGTTTGGCGATTTATTTGCAATTTTACAAAAATACGAAACTTAATTGAAAACGAAATATTTATTTTAAAAAATGATCTACTTTGTAACTTTTTTTAAAAGTATAAAAGTTTATATAAAAATATTAATTCAATAAGTTACCTCCCCTGTACAAAGACAAAATGACGTAGTCTTTTTTTACTTTTACACAAACATTTGTTTATATAAGAAAATACGGCATCTGGACAAATCTAATTATCCTAAGGGGTTTTTCCGACGGGAATACATTTTTTTGTTACGTTCCAGGGTCGGTCTATGACCTCACAAAATATTAGGAGGGTCGTTCTTCAATTTATTTATGTATATCTTATATACAGAGAATTTCACTTGCGGTCATTTGTTAGCCCTCGTCGAGGTCTTTGAGTCTGACCAACTGTTTTTCCATACGACCTAGTCATCTAAAGAAGTGCAAGCAAAAATTAACCAGCTATACGAAGGTTAAATACCCTAAAATTTGTGTAGAAATTACCAATTTTCACATACAAAACAATAAATTATATAGGGAACTACGACGGATAAGTTTTGACCCATTTCTAGATGTTTTCCCGGATATGGCGAGTTTTTTATGACAACCCTACGCGTTCTCCTACCACCCCACAAAATATCAAGGGGGGTATTTCGGCAAAAGTTTTTTTCGCAATAGCGCTCATATAAAGAGAATTTCACTCGCGGTCACATTTTAGCCCAGGTCGATGGCTTTGAGTCAAACCGACAATTTTGTTCGTACGGCCCAGCCATTTACATAAGAGCATGCAAAAAACTAGCCTGATGTGCAGACGGTAAGTACCCTAAATCTTTGTTGAAATTACGATCTGTTTTTCCCATAAAATACAAAGATTATATAGAGAAATACGACTGATCAGTTTTGACCACTTTACGAAGTTTTCCCAGATATTGCGAGTTTTTTTTCTGACACTCATAGGTGTTCTTCTACGACCCCACAATATATCGGGGGGGGGGGGGTCGTTCGCCAAAAGTGTTTTTCGATATATAGCTCTAATAAGGAGAATTCAATCGCGGTAATGTTTTAGCCCTCATCGAGTCGAACCGACGAGTTTTTTTCTGACACGATCTTACAAAGTATCAAGAAAGGGTCGTTCGGCAAAAGTTTTTTTTCGACATATAGCTCATTTGAGGCACCAGTCAGTCGAGGTCACTTTTGATCCCCTCATCGTAGTCTGCGGCCGACCGGCACCGGACCCCCCGAGACAGGAGCCTGCCTAATTTGAAGCGCCTGCGGCGCCGGGAATTTGCGGATCGGACACCTTTCCACTTTGCTTATATATATATATATATATATATATATATATATATATATATATATATATATATATATATATATATATATATATATATATAGAGAGAGAGAGAGAGAGAGAGAGAGAGAGAGAGAGAGAGAGAGAGAGATGTGGATGGTCAGACATTTCAGCTGCCATAGTGCACACATTTTGGGTTCATAGGTTAGTTGTACCTATAAATATTTTCTGGTTTTGTTGTTTAAGATTCTTTTGTTTTTTTCAGTCCCCTTTTCGTAACTTGAATGAATTTGTGCCTTACACACCTTGCAAGCCATAAAGTCAGTAGCGACTCAACAGCTGACTGGGGACTGCCCAGCTTTTTAAAGCAGGGATACAGTGATGAGACAATCTTGACACTGGGGTCTCTCTAGCTTTGCTTGGGCGTTAACTGTGTAATGAGATATATCGCTCTCACCCGAACCTCGCAAGCAACCACTTGCGCCTGCTCTACGCTAACCCAGCATATGGTTTATCACAGGTGATGGTCCCTTTCTGTTTTTTAACGACACTGCTACTGCAGAAAGTTGAGGAGAGACAGATGTTGCCCATGTATAAAGTCCTCTCTTTCCACACAGATAATATAACCAAGGAACATTCGATGCCTAAACAAAAAAGCGGGAGTGATCTACCCTAAACTTTCGTGAATATTCTTATATAAAACTACAGGGGATGGCAACTTGGGATATATATACGATTTTATATTGATTTTTAAATACTTAAACTTTTAAATATATAATTGATTCTCGTAAAAAAATGAATTGAGCACCAAGTGAATGGCAAACAATATTTGTATAATAGTGCCGAATATTCGTACTATTCGAAAATAGCGTAAATTATTACTTCCGTTCAACGGCAAAGGCAGATAATTAGACCTTGTACTTTTATGTGAAATTTTGTTTCTGTATCTGAAACAGTAGGCCTACTCAAGTTATTGGCTTTTGAAAAACCAAAAGTAAAATAATTTCCACTTCCGGTTATCGGAAATCGCTGAAAAGTTGATACAGAACTACAAATTCTATATAATACTTATTGATGAAATTTCATCAACTTAGCTGTAATGGTACTCAAGTTATCTTGTTCATAAACATACACACACACACACAGACATACGGACAATATTGAAAAACTATCTTTTTCCGTCTCAGGTGTAATTTTTGCACGATTACAATACTTCCTCTATAGGTTACCTCGTATACGAGAAAGTAAAAAGCATTAACTTTGTAGCAGGAGTTACCAGTTCGTTGTATGCAAGGTAGACCGAATTCTGCTTTAAAACTCCGAATTGGAAATTCGTTTCGTGGTTTACTCCCCTCCCAGTTCCGGACAAGTAGGTAAGCCACCAACAGTGGAATTTTTTTTCTCTCTCCTAGCTGTGCAGCTGCCGTTTCGCTAACGATTGCCATCTACCAGAAGCCACTGGTTTGGAGGTGTCATTCTGCCGTCTTGTTTCCCCTTCTCCAGTTCGCGTGAAACGGTTTTTGTCTAGGCTAAAAAAACTGAGCCACACGTGTAGACCATTATACGAGCATGGTTATCTTTCAGTTCGCTTATATAATTTTTACTTTCTCGTATATACGAAGTATAGAGAAAGTATTGTAATCGTGCAAAAAAATAATATAATAATAATAATATAATAATAATATCCCGTACTATTATGCACATTTTATTAGGCGTTCACTTGGTGTGCCATTCTTTTTTTTACGAGATTCCATTCTATTATAAAAAGTTTAAGATATTAAAAATGGATTACAAATATTGTCTATGTCCTGAGTTGCCATTCCTCGTAGTTTTATATTAGAATATTCGAGAAAGTTTAGGGGAGATCACCCCCGGTTTATTTTATTTTATTTTTTTAAATTTATAAATTAAAACAGTGCTGCATTTTTAAATATACGAAAAAGTCATTTTATTGTTCTTCATTATATTGTATGTTTAAAAGCTTGTTATTATATTAATTATAAGCGTTTTTATTAACTTTTGAAAAAAATTAAATTTATTGAATAGAATCGCAGTTTAATCAGTAGACCACCTAATGAAAACACCGATAAACTAGTACTTAATATAGGAATCTTTAATATTTAAAAAAAAAAAGTTAATTAAGCATTTAAATATATCAGATCTAAATTTCGTTCGCAAAATTCGATACATAAGAAAAAAAAATTGCGCAAGATGAAAAAAGCTTAATAAAAGCTTGCACAAAGGAAACCTCATAAATAATGAAAACACAAGATTTCAGATTTTAAAATTAGCTGATGGTAATTAAATTTACTGCGTACAAATATTCGTTTCCACGGTTTTCAAAAAGTTAAATTAATTTTCTATGAGGTAGTATGGTTAGAATACGTATTACGATTTCAAAATATCAAATTATTTCTTTGGTAATACTTAAGTAGCTAAATCTCATCTGTTTACCTCGCTTCAGCTCTGGCCCCGATACTCAACAGCCACTTTTAAAAAATATTTGGAATTTTTCGATCTCTTTCTTGTGGTCAACTTACTCCAAGAACCAACCCGCATTCCTACAACACTCCAAGAACCAACCAACTACAAAATTCCAATAACCAACCCGCATTTCTATAACATTCCATGAACCAACCCACTAGAAAATTCCAAGAACCAACCCTTAACTACATTCCAAGAACCAATAAACTACAAAATTCCAAAAAAACCAACCTACTACAGCATTCCAAAAACCAACCCACTACAATATTCCAAAGACCAACCCACTACAATATTCCAAAAACCAACCCGCCTTTCTACAACATGACACACCAAAAAAGTTGGGATACACTTATCAAAATAAAACACTAATCCAAATCTAATATTGGAAGTGTTCAACGGTCGAGTGAGAAAAATTACCTTATGTAGATGTGTGGATATTAGATACAATGCATCAATATTTATTTTTCAGTTTAATTAAGTACGTAGCTTTAAAATTTCACTAAAATCTGGATGAAAATTTTTAAACAGCTGTCAATCATCTAGCGGGCAGATGAACATACATGCATTATTTATTAATGTTTATCACTACAATAATTTTCTTATTTAGATTTGATACTGTTATCTACTGATCGGTGAATTAAAATTAATCATTTGGAATTTAAAGGACATTTGGAATTTAAAGGAAATAGTGTACTAGCTGGTTTAAAAATTAATTATCTACTTTATTGTTACATTGTTATAATTCTTAGATATAGGTTAATAGTATTCTGAATTTTCACATAGGATAAATAGTGCTCCAAGAAAAAAAAAACAGAACAGACTGTTTTAAGTAACTTAAAATTATAAAAAGGTATTGCCTCTTTTACACTTACACGTAGGGACTATATTATTATAAAAATAAAGGTAAAGAGTTCTACTTACTGGTTAGTAAACAGGCAATACACACAATGTTTTGTAGCCACATATTAAAATATTTACTCTTCTTTTAATAGTTCACAAGTGATTACTGAAAAATATGTGTAAGAAACCGTTATTGTATTAGATGCATGTATAATTTCAATTATTGAAAAACAATTAATAACAACACAATCATTATGGTGCCAAAACAAGACACAATACGGCTGGTAAATTGAACAATCTAATAAGTTCTCTATAAGCTTGGTAAAACTCGAAGCCGGATAAAATTATATTTTGCCATATAATTATATTTTTTTTTAATAAAAGAAAAACTGATTAAAAAACCAAATACATATTTGAACAAAGATGTGTAACATAAAACGGTTTTATAGCTTAGCGTCAGAACAAAATTTTAGTTTCTAAGCTAAATCAATTGCTGTGTAGATCTACATGATCACCATTAAATATAGGCCTAGAGAATATTTTCTATCTACATGATCTAGGGTCTGCTAGTTAGAGCAGTACCTATCTTCTAGACCCGGCACGAAAGTTGTTTCATCAATTAATTTGAGATTATCTAGACATCAGCTGCCGTCTCTATTTGCTCATCTTAATGATGCTGTAATTAGCTACAACACAGTGTTTATATCATAGTGCATGAACTGAATTTCTAAAACTTAATTAAAATTGTCTAATGTTTTTTATTTGTTCTAAGGGGTCGTCCATAAATGACGTCACACACGTAGGGGGGTGGAGTTGGGGTCAGTAATTTTGTGACGGTGTGTGATGAAGAGGAGGGGGGGGGGTTCAGATGGTGCGACGTCACACTTTTGCATTATAAAAAAGCAATGTTTGAAAACGAATTTTAGATGTTATTTCGCGTTTTAGAAAACTGTAATAGGAATTGATTAAAATACTCCATTTTGACACAGACAAGATTTCGGAAAAATATCGATGTTTTAAAAAAAATCAACTGCACGTTTGAGGGGGGGGGGGGTTGTAGGCTGAGGTGTGACGTCATTTTAGGGGGAGGTCTGGTTTTTGTTTCGATGTGTGACGGAAGGGAGAGGAGGTAAAAAAACTGAATTTTTAAAAACTGAATTGATATTGTCTGACGTTTGCCATTTGTTCTAAGTTGGCAATAG